>NC_091337.1:3874822-3884822 GCF_038502225.1 Cherax quadricarinatus | reverse complement strand
GTAGTGTGTTTTCTTCCTAACGAGGGGAACTGCCCAGCTGACGAGGGAGAGAATTAGCGTGGTGGGAGGGGGAAAGGAGGGAGGAGGAAGAAATATGGAAAGACGACGATGATTTCTGGAAGAGATTCGTTCCGTAAGCATGGCGCCATAACCTTGCATTCCAGCAGCGTTTTTTGGTGGGGGTTTGCAAATGGCTAGAGGAGGTGAGGGGGAGGAGGGGAGGGGAAGGAGGGGAGGGGAAGGAGGGAGGAGGAGAAGGGGAAGGAGGAGGAGGGGAAGGAGGAGGAGGGGAAGGAGGAGGAGGGGAAGAGGGGGAGGAGGGGAAGAGGGGAAGAGGGGAAGGAGGGGGAGGAGGGGAAGAGGACGAAGAAGACGAGGATGGCGAAAGGGAGGTGATGATGAATAAAACAGAGGAACAGTAGGATAAGGCAGAAAAGAGAGAGAAGGAATATGAAAAGGTTTAACAGAAAGATAACGAGAGGAAAAATAAAAATTGGAAGCAAAAGACAGCCAAGGAAAAACAACTGAAATAAGGAATAAGAGAAAAGAGAATGGAAGACTGAATAAAAAGAAAGAATACGAAAGAATACGATCAGAGAGAAAACAAAATAAAAATAAATGAAAAAAGAGGAAATATTACCAAAGTATTATTATTACACTCAAAGAGAAGCGCTAAACCAGTAGGAGTCAAGTCTGATCCAAGGAAGGGGAGAGCTTTTAACAAAGCACAAGAAAGCTCTGGCTATTTATTCACTGGTTTCAACATGTTCACACAAGTGGTTTCACGAGTCAGGTTTCCACTGTCAATCTCAACTTGCTGTTGGAGTGACCTCTGCGCTCTCGTATGTTGCTTTAACCATCTTCAGTACTCAAAGTAAGTTATTTTGATGCTAAGTTATTATTCATTACAAAGACGACGACAAAAAAAAAAGGCGGCGAAATAGAAAAGAAGAAAAGATAGAAAGATAAAGGAGGAAAAAATAGAAGACAGAAAAAAGGAAGAAACAATAGTTAAAATAAATAGAAGCAGAAGGGGCAAAAAGAATAGAAGAAAAAATGGAAAAAAGAGGAATAGAAGAAAAGATCGTCAAACAATAGCGGAAGTGCAACAATAATAAGACAAAGACTATAAAAACAAACAGAAGATACATTAACACCCCAAGTGGCCTGGTGGCCTGGTGGCTAAAGCTCCCGCTTCACACACGGAGGGCCCGGGTTCGATTCCCGGCGGGTGGAAACATTTCGACACGTTCCTTACACCTGTTGTCCTGTTCACCTAGCAGCAAATAGGTACCTGGGTGTTAGTCGACTGGTGTGGGTCGCATCCTGGGGGACAAGATTAAGGACCCCAATGGAAATAAGTTAGACAGTCCTCGATGACGCACTGACTTTCTTGGGTTATCCTGGGTGGCTAACCCTCCGGGGTTAAAAATCCGAACGAAATCTTATCTTATCTCTTATCTTGTCTTGGGTCTCTCACCTCAGCAAACAAATAACTATTTTGAAGTTCAGTCACTTAGAAAATTGAGAGGGTTAATAAACCTGTTTCTCTGATGATGAGAGAAAGAGAGAGAGAGAGAGGAGGGGGAGAGAGAGATGGAAAGAGAGGAGGTAGGACGGAAAGAGAGACGGATGCAGGGGGAGAGAGGGGAAAGAGGGAAGGGAGAGAAAAAAATGGGAGAGGGAAAGAGAGACAAGAGACAGAATTATATATTCCTAGCAACAGATTGCAGGAGTAGAGATATACTGATGTCCTGTCTGCATTAATATGTTCATTATATCTTTCTTTTGCAAATTCCTAACAGTAGCAGCATATACTACCTCCTCTTTCTATTCATTTCTATTTATTCCATTCTTTTCCCACTCTTTGTGAAGAAAAAATCATAATATCCCTTCTGTTCCACTTTTTATCCATTTCAATAATTTTATAAACTTGTATACTCTTATCATATCTCCTCTTGCTCCTCATAGTAGTCTTCTTAGGCATCTATTGGGTAATTAGCATTTCCTCATAAGACTTTTCCCTGAAAAGACTTTCTAAGACTTTTTCCATCTGATCCACATGTTGACCATTCTAATTTAAACTTATTTAATAATTAGACAAAGCATATACATTTCTCACGATTTCATTTATATTACATAGTGGAGATATTCTTTTTATGAATTATAATTCCTAGATCCCCTTCCTTCCTTGACACTTCAAAGATATTTTTTTGGTCACAATATAAGCTTTCTCTGTCGTTTGATTTCGTTTTTTTCCCATTTCCAACACACTGTATTTATCTAACTGAGATTCTGTCATCTATCTTCCGCTCCATCTGCTTAATCCATCCAGGTAACATGACTCACGAAATCGTAATGACACGATTGAGACTCTGATCGCGGGTTCTATCCCCGCCCGCGGTATGTTTTTTTTTTTTTTATCCAGGTAACCTTGTACAGATTTACTGAAATTGATATTATGTATTTTGCCAATAATCAAATGCAAGTTTGAGGGTAAACAATACCGAGAAGATGAAGATTTAGACACGTGCAACATCTGGGTACTTTTATTTGCAGACGTTTCGCCATCGAATTTCATCATCTGATGCAGTGTTTATATGCGGCAGTTTTCCTGCCTGTGCTTCAGATTCTTTCTTTCTACGGTGCTAATCACCAGCTACAGTGCTGAGGGACTGATTACCTCATATTTTGTCTATGGTTCTACAGTCTTCACATTATGTCCTTGTATTGATAAAGTCATTGGATGGCGAAATGCCTATAAATAAACATATCCAGACGTTGTACATGCGTCTAATTCTTAAACAAACACAAACACCGATGCGAAGATTAAGACATATTTAATAATAATAATAATAATAATAATAATAATAATAACAATAATTTATTTCAGCATCATATAATTTTGTACAAGCTTGTTAACAAATAACAATCAAAACAAGAAATAAAAAGTATACAAACAAATCTCAAAGGATAAATAATTGTGCCAAAATCTATAAAGAAATTCGACAATAACAACAACAAGAATGTTCAGTATAGGAGGTGCTTGGGGAGGGGAGAGAGGGGGGCTGGCTGGTAGGGCCGAGGGAGGGTGGAGATGGGAGGTTGGTTGGTAGGGAATGGGGGAGGGTAGAAGGGAGGGAATTGATGGGAGAGGGAGGAAGGGTTGAGAGAGGGAAGAGAGGGGTTAGAGGGAGGATGGAGAGATCGAGGTGCTTAAAGGGTGGGAAGGGTAGATGGTGGGAGGGATGATGGAGGGAAAGAGTAAAGGGAAAGGGTAGAGGGGGGGGGGGCGAGAAGATTAACCTGCAGGCATAACAGAAACATGAACTGCATCCCTTCCCCCTCCCCCTCTGTTCTTCCCTCTCTCCCTCTCCAGTCTCCCTTTCATCCCTCTTCCTCTCCAATTACCCCTCCTCTCTATATCCCTCTCCAACTACCTACTACCTTCATCTCCCTTTCACTCTCCCTGCCACCTTTCTCCCTGTCAATCCTCTCACCACTTTCACTCTGTCTCTACTTCCTCTCTATCCTCTCCCCCCTCAACATCTGTTCCGATTCAGGAGCCTCGGGCATGAGAATGGTCACAGTGGCCGCCACAGCTGCTGCTGTTGGTGTTCCTGCTGCTGGTGTTCCTGCTGCTGTTGCTGTTCCTGCTGCTGTTACTGTTCATGCTGCTGTTGCTGTTCCTGCTGCTGTTGCTGTTCCTGTTTTTGCTGCCTCTATTGCCAGTGTTATAACTGCTCTACAACCCTCTGTTTATCAATCACATCTTCTTGCATTTTCCTTAAGTTCTTGCTCTCACTACCTCCTCCTGGGATCCTTTAAAGTATTATAACAGAATTAAAGTCTTTTTCTTCTTTAAGGTCACTTTTTTCTTAGTTCTTCCTAAGTTAATTGTTAGTTGAACTATTAAGTATAGTAAGGTACTGGTAAACTTAAGAATAAGCATCATACAGTGTAAATTACGTAGGATAACCCAAGAAAGTTAGACATGTCAGGCACCTAAAGTCAGTACCCGACCAGCCAGGTCGGTTTGCGTGCGGCCATCAGTAACAACCTAGTTGATCAGGCCCTGATCCACCGCGAGGCCTGGTCACAGACCGGGCCGCGGGGACGTTGGTATCACTTACCTGGTATATTCCAGGGAAGTGATATTTCCATTGGGATCCTTGTGTTTTTCGTCTCTTTGAACATACTAGCTATATATGTACGTATGCAAAGCGAACGCGCGCGCACACAGACACAGATACACACACACACACACACACACACACACACACACACACACACACACACACACACACACATTCACCTGCTGGATGTTCAAACACCTACTACTTAAAGCAACCCTCTTCATACTCTTTCTCTTCCTTCCTGGGACGACCCTACCCTCTCCTTTCTTCCTTCCTTCCTTCCACCTCTGCCTTAATAAAACCTCTTGGTCATCGTATTCTCCTGGCAGCCTCCAGGCAGCAACGTTCATAGAGCAATAATGGTAGAACTACCGACAAAATGTTAGATAAATGAACACAGTCTCAATGTGACATTTTGTGGCAACGTTTCACTCATCAGGAGCTTTGTCAAGTCCCTGAAGCGCGAAACGTTGACATATTAAAATGTCAAATTAGTTGTATCCGTGTCCATTTACCTAAGGTGTAAATACCATGCCTCACACATTTGCATCGTCTAGCACCGTTACAATCTGGTACATTCGGCTCTGTGCGGCCTTAATAGAAAAACACTATTTGTCAAAGATAAACAACCTTTACCTCTATGCAGTACCAGATGGTCTCTTCTGCTGGTAATAAGATTGTAAAAGTTAAATGTCATTACGAGGAGGTAACATCTGACCCTCAGTGACATAACCACGAAGAGTCTGACATCCATTTTCCCCACCAAATCCACTGCAAACCGTTTTGTCAAGATGACTATTGACTAGGGCGAGATATGAATGAAGTGTGAATTGACCTTCAGATGACAAAATGTGGAACTTGCGCTGTAAGGCCTGTTACAACATATCTTCATAATCATCAGATTTATAAACCATTTTACAATTGTAGTGATTAATTTTGTAGTTATCATCTCATACAAGACGCATGTGACATAGCACTGCTTGTGTTCCTCATTCTGACATTCCTTCTGCGATCATATACACGGTTACTGAAGCTTCTTCCTGTTTCTCCTTTGCATTTTTTTCAAGACACCTTTGTCATCAGGCTCAGATTTTCTACCAACCTATTGACTGCGTAATATTTATATGCAATATTAATAAAATTTAACTGGAAAACAATTATCCATGCAAATTAAAGTGAACATTTTGATTGTATTTCTCCCTCGTGCTGGAGATGACATTTAACAACACACATTTAATAACCGTTATCAAATAACATGCAAATAAACTTAATCTTTGCCCGGTCACCTTGCAACACATGCATAGACTCCCACGTGAGTAAACACTGTCTTGCAGTACATTTATATTCCCACCAGTGCAAGCATTAATTTACACGTGTTAATGCTTTCAAGTGTACAAACCTTACGTTGCCATGGGTGTTTACACTCAAATTTGTGCAAACATTACAATAGGTAGTAATACTCACATCTATTAAAGCATCACCATGAAGTATATGTTTATATTCTCACTTGTCCTAAGAGTACGTGTGTTTGCACTCCCACTTGTACAAACATCACCATGCAACATGCAAAGCTACTTGAGCTGCAAGAACTTAGAACTTTGCTCGCAGTTAAGTCTTCTACACCCGGAGTTAACAGGTACTCACAACTCACCAGAAGTTAACACAAGCACCCGAGCTACACGCTCTTGTTAATTCTCTTCTGCAACTCTCTTTTTATAGCCTTTCTTGATGAGCAACTTGAAACAGGGGGTGTCATTATATATGCAAAACATTGCAAAGTTTGCCGTGATTTCAACGAGGGAAGGATCAGATTAGGCATTATATTATGAGATTTAGCTCTTCAACTCCTTTTTGTTTCATTTCTTCTCTTACTTTTTTTCCCGTTTGCTGTGGTTTATCTTTCTATTTTATTTTCCCTTATCCCTATCTGCACACTCCCTTCTCCCTCAAATCTGTGTCATGCTTACGTCTTCCTTTTCTCTCTCTCTCTCTTTTTTTTTTTTTTTTTTTTACACAGGGTTTGACAAGGTTAAGGATCCCTAGCTTTATTCACAAGCTATTTACAGGTTGAGGATTCCTAACTTTATTGGCAAGCTAAGAGCTGTTACCTACATCAGCTCATTTGAAAGCATTTTTATTGTTATGAGACATACAAGTAGGGAACAGGATGAAGTTGGAGCCATCTGTGGGCCAGTATTTTCATGTGATCAACTGACTTTATCTCGTTGACATCATTATGCTGTACGAATGTGTTCCATACTCGAGTCATCCTGGGTATATATGATCTCAGATGGAGTGATGTTCTGGAGAAGGGTACAGCCAGAGTGAAGTTGCTGCTTTCTGCCCGTCTTGTGGCATAAAAGCTTGTTTCACGCTGTCCTCGAAGTGGATCCAAGTGTGGTACTTTGACAATATTGTACATAACAGTAAGGCCACCCACATCCCTCCTGTGTTGAAGGCTCTGCTGAAATGACAGGTCTATCCAGGATGGGTCCAGGCGAGAGATGAGACGTCTTCCTCTGTTCTCTACTCTGTCAAGCAGTCGCAGATGAGAGGGGGGGGGGCAGGCAAACCAAGAAAGTGGAGCATACTCAAGGTGTGAGCGTACTTGTGCCTCGTACAGAATCTTGCAACCCCTACTGTCAAGCAGATGCGAGATACGGCGAAGTGCTGTAAGCTTCCTGGCTGCCTTGTTTGCAAGATTTACAACATGGTTCTTCATGGTTAGTTTGGAGTCAAATTTCACCCCAAGGATATCAACTTCTTCTCCAGGTGCCAACACCCTCCCATTCATTATTACTACTGCACCATCATTACCATCATGGTGCCTAGAGACGATCATCATTTGCGTTTTCTCAGGTGCAACTGTTACTTGCCATCTATTTCCCCAAGCTGATATAGCTCTCAGCTGGTGATTGATGTAGCTTAGAGCAGCTGGCATTTCTTCTCTTGGATAAGTGAATGTCAGTGTACAGTCTTCTGCATATGCATGTGATTCTGGGATGAGATGAAGAAGGTCGTTGAAGTAGACATTCCATAACAATGGTCCCAGTACGCTTCCTTGTGGAACACTTGCCCCAATAGGATGTCTTGCTGATTCCATTCCATTGAGAACTACACTTAGAGATCTACCATGAAGGTAATCACTGAAGAGACATAACGTAGAGCCTGCAATTCCCAGTGCTTGAAGTTTTGCTAAGAGGCCCTGGTGCCACACCCGGTCGAAAGCGCCAGCAATGTCCAGTGCTACCACACAGCTGACTTCGGATTCATCCAGTGACTGGTGCCACTTAGTGGAGAGGTTTAACAACAGATCAGCAGCAGAGTAACCTTTCCTGAGGCCATATTGACGATCACAAAGCAGTGAGTGGTAATCAAAAAAACTGTCATTTGTCTTGAGATTATTGTCTCAAGAATCTTACCAGTGATTGACAGAAGTGACACTGGTCTGTAGTTGCTGATTTCTGCTCTGCTCTTCTTTTTGTGAACAGGGACTACATTTGCGTATTTCCATAGAGAGGGACATTTACACTGTACTAGGCAGTGCTGAAAGATGCGAGTTAGAGGTGCTGCTAGCTGGTCTGAACATCTTCTCAGGAATCTTGGGTTCAACTTGTCTGGGCCCCACAGCCTTTTCTTGGTCAAGCGATTTAAGAAGGAAATGCAGTTGTTCCCATTTCTTCACTCCCTTCTGATTTTCCTCATCCTCTCTTTCTACTAATCTTCTTGTTCCAGTAGAATTCTTGCCCACCTTGAACCCAGGCAGAAGCAATGCAAACAATCTTCCTGATGTCACTGTGTGTGTGTGTGTGTGTGTGTGTGTGTGTGTGTGTGTGTGTGTGTGTGTGTGTGTGTGTGTGTGTGAGAGAGAGAGAGAGAGAGAGAGAGAGAGAGAGAGAGAGAATGAGAGAGAAATTTTCATCCCCCCGTCCCGTGCTCCACTAAGTTCCCAGATACATCACAGGAAGATAGCAATGCAGGTAATGCTACTTGTTTTACCCTGCGGATCTCTCTCCCACCAGTCTAGCTGGAAGCATAACATGAACCCACCAGTCGTCTCCTTGGGAAAGTCTGAGCGCCTTCAAGACTATCGACATAAAGAGTTCGCCTTATTCGCTTTTTTCTCCGACTGTTGAAGGATGGTGCACACCTCAGGACACCGTTGACCCATCACTGGAAAAAGCTCTTTCCGATAAGGTATTAGGAATCATGAGCTTATAAATTACCTACTGTATGTATGTATATACATAGTGGGTGAAGCCTTGTATGAATAAAAGATTGTTCTTGGCTATACATGAATTTATTCAACTATTTGTGGGCTTGCAGTCATTTTCACATGTAATTTGTTGCATCATTTTAATTTCATTCCTGTTAACCTCGAGGACTGTTGTAATGGACCCCAAAAGGTGCTCTGAGCAGGATGCTATCCTGATCTCACCTGTCCAGTTATGATCTGTAACACTACCAGGGCCAGTAATTTAGTGTTGCCAACAGATGATTTCGGTAGGGTTTTCTGTTATCTGCCAATTTCCTCCTCTCTACCCACACGCGGGTACAAAAATAAAAAAAAACATGTGAAGCAGGCTTAATGTCTAACCACAAGTGTTTTTGAAAAATGTAACTAACACTCATTTACCTCTCATCCCCCTCTCTCTCATTCCTCTTCCTCTCCCCCTCCCTCCTACCCTCTCTCTAACTCTCCCTCCATCTCTCCGACTGTCTTTATCTCTCTCTGCTAGAGCTCAAAGATTACTTATACCTTTCTCAAATTGTGCGCCAAAGATTACCCTCGACTCTAGACTTGATAATTACCTGTAAATACTTCTTAATTAAATATTAAATTTACGAAACGAAATTAACTACCGTGCCCAACTCAATACATACATTTAAGCCCATAAACTGGTCACACTGGGATCAAATGTATTCGTGAGTATGTAATCAGATCTCATCTTTATCTATCACACAGTACATAGGGTGTTCATTTTACTAATAGATGGTCCTTATTTTGCAGCATTTAGATCAAAATCATCCTTGGTTACCTCGAATGCTGCTATTGTTCTGTCGCCGTTAATCACCTAACACTGGGAGATAAGCGCTTATGGGATGGCTCTGTTGTGCAAACAATAATTACAAATTTAAATTTTTTTATTATGTCTCGTTGAAGTGAAACGCGGTTATAGGCATATATTTTTTAACCTATTGTCGGCCAATAGCCATATAATAATTATGATCTTCATTGAGAAACTCTACACTTTGACTAGCAACAACAGCTTGTAACTGGGCTACCTAACGCGCCACGACCTCAGGCCCCGCCCGTTCGGTCCCCGGCCCGCAATCCTGTCATTACGATTTCGTGAGTCAGGCTACCAATTTGCTACCAACACTCACATATTACATAAATCATAATCACAAATCAAGTACAACTACTTACATTCCATTTATCACAATCTATAATTAATGTTAAAATTTTCCATGTTATCGGCCAGAAGAAAAAGAAAATTTAAATGAATGGGTTTTTAGTCTGGTTAAGCCACTCAAAATGAATAGCAAAAATAAAATATACCAACAAGAATGTTAATAAGGCAAAATTAAAGTTATGGAATTTACTGCAACGTTTCGTCCAATATGGATATTATCAATGATTGGATAAAATCCCTTGTGGACGAAACGTCTCAGTAAACGCCATAAATTTCATATTGTGTCCTATTCACCTAAGCCACTCAAACATTGCTTCCACGGTAGCAATGTATCAGTGGGGACGCAAAGAAGGTGACGTTTTTAAGTTCCTGGTGTTATAGTCACTGCGTTGCCAAACCCGCACGTTTTTTTTTTTTTTTTTTAATTTGCTTACTCTGTTGTTAAGG
>NC_091337.1:3849822-3867322 GCF_038502225.1 Cherax quadricarinatus | reverse complement strand
GAAATGTGGAGAAAATATACAAATAAAGCTCCATTCCGGTTTGAGAGAAATAATTTTCCTAGAAAGCTAAAACAACAACAACAACAACAACAACAAAACAATATTATGGCTAAGCCACCATCAATGACGATCATTAACAGAGTTTAGAGTGATCCAATAAAAAGAAACGTTCACCCTAAGCACTGCTTGCTTACTGATAGCTTAAGAAAGCAAGAGAAAGAGAGAGAGCACACGCGAATAGGAAATCAGAATTACTCAAAACATTAAAGCCAACTCTAAAGACTTCTTCATATACAAAATAGACAAAATAGAAGTGAAATATAGGGAGAAACTTTTAATTATACCACGACGGAATAATGCCTATTAGCACCAATAATAGTAACTCAACCTTCAGCCTGATACTCAGTGTCTATACTGACACCAAAGTACAGAAGCTTCAACAGTTATTTTAGGTCCCTGACGTTTTAATTATTAGCGACTTAAGCAGCCTTGATACGAAAACAGAAGAGTATAAACGTATATACAGGCTACAGTCTGGAGAGTCTAAACACCAAATTTCTTGCAAGCGAACAGTAATATTTATTGCATCTATACTGCTTTGCTTGCAAGGTTAAATACATTCTTTCCAGTCATTGCAGAGTAAAATTTCGCCCTCGGGATACGAACTTCATCGCTGACTGCTGTGTCACTTCCTTTTTCTCACCAGTTCCAGTAATAACGTCATGCTACCTAAAGACCATTGTCATCTATGTTTTCTCAGTACTAAATGTAACAAAGCGTTGCTTACCCCAGTTAGTTATTATACCCGTTAGCTGGTTCTTGCTGTACCTGAAGGTAGTAAGCACCTCTCCTCTTTAAGGAGGCTGCGATGCTTTGCCAAATCATATGCAAAATCCATGTCCAGTGCAATTATGCAATAGAACTTAGATTCATTCTGTGACTTTTGTCAGAGTGGAAAAGCTCAATGAATTAATTGGAGTCACCTTTTCATACATCATGAAACTAATAACCCCTTACTTTGTAGACAATATTTTCAATAGATATTTCGGTCCATTGCAAGCCATTATCAAGTCAATTTCTGGTTTCTTGATTGTTGTTTTAGCCCCGACATCGGGACATTTATTCTTCTTTTGAGATTACTGAAAATGTCAGTGAAATTCCAATTCTGTATTGACATTCTGTCTGTGTTTGTATTTGTCACACACACACACACACACACACACACACACACACACACACACACACACACACAAAAAAAAAAAAAAAAAAAAAAAAAAAAAAAGAGCAGGACAAAGAAGACAGCAGACAGAGTATAGGCTAGGTGGCCAAGACTGCAACCCTCACGTATAATTTCCATCAAACACCTTAACTACTGGGAGCGCCTGGAAGCACTTGACTTGTACTCACTAGAGCGCAGGCGAGAGAGATGCATCATAATCAACACCTGGAAGATTCTGTAGGGACTGGTCTCTAATATGCACAAAGCAATCACTTCATACCAAAGCAAAAGACTTGGCAGGCGATGCAACATACCCCCAGTGAAAAGTAGGGGCGTCACTGGTACACTGAGAAAATGCAATCAGTGTCCGGGGCCCAAGACTGTTCAACAGCCTCCCACCAGCAATATGGGGCATTACGGGAAGACCCCTGGTTGTCTTCGAGAGGGAGCTGGACAGATACCTAAAGACGATGCCGGATCAGCCGGGCTGTGGCTCGTACGTTGGATTGCGTGCGGCCTGCAGTAACTAGGTAGGTAGGTGAGTATAATACTGAATACATCGCCAGAAGCACACATTAACCAGATAACTGCTGCGGCATGTGGGCGCCTGTACCGCAGTAAGGAATCTTTCAAGACTTTATATACTGTATGTCAGGCCCATACTGGAGTACGCAGCACCAGTTTGGAACCCACACCTGGTCAAACACGTCAAGAAATTAGAGAATGCGCAAAGGTTTGCAACAAGGCTAGTTCCAGAGCTAAGGGGAATGTCCTATGAAGAAAGGTTAAAGGAAAATGGTCTGACGACACTGAAGGACAGGAGGGTCAGGGGAGACATGATAACGACATAAAAAATACTGCGTGGAATAGACAAGGTGGACAGAGACAGGATGTTCCAGAGATGGGACACAGAAACAAGGGGTCACAATTGGAAGCTGAAGAATCAGACGAGTCAAAGGGATGTTAGGAAGTATTTCTTCAGCCACAGAGTTGTTAGTAAGTGGAATAGTCTGGCAAGCGATGTAGTGGAGGCAGGATCCATACATAGCTTTAAGCAGAGGTATGATAAAGCTCACGGCTCAGGGAGAGTGACCTAGTAGCGATCAGTGAAGAGGCGGGGCCAGGAGCTCGGACTCGACCCCCGCAACCTCAACTAGGTGAGTACAACTAGGTGAGTACACACACATTTGCACCTCAGGAATTGTGTTAATTTGTGAGGCGTACCACTGGCGTTGCAATCGTGTGCATGCGTGTTGCAGAAGAGTAGAAGGAATACAACACATACTTATCGTAATAATAATTTCCGGGACACGACTTAATTGATTTCTCGGCCTTATTTTATGTTGTGTAATACTTTACTCACTCTCTCGCAGTATTTTTTATTTGTTTTGTCTCTGCATTTTTAAGTCTCACGTTCTCTCGTATAGAGGTAGATACCATCTCTCTCACCCTCCATCCCTCCCTCCCTCTCCCTCTCTCTCTCCCCCTCTCTCTCTCCCCCTCTCTCTCTCCCCCTCTCTCTCTCTCCCTCTCTCTCTCTCTCTCTCTCTCTCTCTCTCTCTCTCTCTCTCTCTCTCTCAAATGGAGCCACCTCCACTGTTTACAATTTTCGGTTCCTGCTGCTGTGTTCCTGCTCCTGCTGTTGATAAGTTTCTTTTCCCTTTCTTATATCTATCTCTCTCTCAGATCTCTCTCTTTCCCTTCTCTTCTTTTTTCTTCTCCTACTACTACCACTACTAGTCACAGCTACCACTACCACCACCAATGCCAAAACTCCATCATAACAGGTGACCAGGGTAAAAAAAACTGCAACTTATGTGAAGTTACAAGCAAAACTAGCCGTGGTCAATGGAACACTGGCATTATTAACTCTTCGACTAGTAACTGAACCTGGATAGTGTACTACGAGATCTCACCGAGACCTGATAGATGATCAAAAATACGCACTCGTTTCAGATCAGCTTGTACTGAGGCTCAGTCCTCTTAATAACAGTCAGAATTTTACTGTTGCTTGTTAAATAGATGACTGTGAGCCTTAAACAGTGACTTGAATCGCTTTTACCTTATATTCCACTTGTTGACGTTGTGGCATAAATTGGCTATATTTTTATTCGCAGACGGTAAGATAGCCATTACAAAAGTAAATGACATAATCTTAGAATTATGCTGAATAAGATGGGGGAATGATCTATGTAATAAATTCACTAGCAAATCTGCCTACAACAGTGACATATTGACTATCAAAAAATAAAGTCTGAATTCCGACCTTTTATAAAGTTGGTGGGTTGTGAGACAAATTTCACTGTGCATAGAGTGAAATTGTCCCAATAAAAGCTAATTCTGCAACATTTTTATTTTTCCGTCATTACTGTCTGCAGTATGCGTCTGGAATACAAATATGAAAGCTTCTAAAATCTGAGACATTTTAAAACAGAGACGCAGTTGATGTGTGAAATATCGGCGTGAAACTCCGTGGAGGGGGGGGGAGAGGAAGAGTGCTTGACAGATGCTATGCAACACCACTACCATCACCGCCTTCAGCACCACTATCACCATCATCGCATCCAGCACCACCACAGCACCATATCACCATTCTTACCTCAACAAACAACTATCATCCCCATCCCCACTACCCCCTGGCAATAATCACAGAGGCAGAAGCGAAAGAGAAAGGATCTTGCCTACCTTGCCACTACCGCTATGCCAGTGTGACCTGCCTTGACCTCTCACCGGGAGGAGTGTTAGCCATGAGAGAAGAGGCCGTGGGAAGATGATGGTGGAGGAAGAGATGGTGGTGGAAGAGGAATTAGAGAAAGAGGAGGTGGTAGCAGTGAATGAAGAGGAATAGGTGAAAGAGGTAGAGGACTAGGAAAGTGACCACGAGTATGATACGACACCACCTCAACTAAAAAGTGCAACAGAAGCAGCAGCAGAAACAGAAACGCTAACAGAAACGCTAACAGCAACACTACAGCAGCAACAGCAGCAGCAATAACGGCAACAACATCGGAGACGACGTCCTTCAAGGGCCAAACGCTTTTGAAGATGCAAAAAAGAAAGGAACCTTTGAAGTCAGGGGAAAGGAAAAGAAGGAAAGGAATTTTAGAATAAAAAATAGAGGAAAAGCCAATGGGGAAGTAGAGGACTGTCGTTGAGATTTAAGGACATGATAATGGTGGACATAGTAATGGCAGGCCAGGTAGGACAACATGGTAAAGGGCACTTGTTAAAGGAGACCTGGTAAGGGGGACCTAAAAAGAGGGACCCTCTAAAGGGAACCTGGAAAGGAGGGGATTTTTAAAGGGGAAGTGGAATGGGGAACCAGGTAAAGGGAACCGTTTAGAGGGAAAAATTTAAAGGGAACCAGATAAGGGGAGACCTGGTAAGGGATGACCTTAGGGCCAGGAAAAGACGGGCTGTGGAGGCAGCGATGGAAGAGCAAAAATGATGGAATAAGAGATGGTACAAAATTGTGGAATGGAGGGAGAAGAGAAAGTTAGTCGAAGGAAGGATGGTATGACGAAAGAATGCGAGGGAAGCGGGATGAGAAAGGGGAAAAGGAGGGTGAGACGAAGGGCGGGAAGGGAAACGAAATGAGGGGAACAAGGAAGGAAAATAAAGTTAAGAAGTAATAAGAGAAGAAGAAATAAGTGAAGGAAAGAAGAAATAAGTGAAGAAAAAAAGGAAGAAATAAACGAAGGAAAGAAGTAAGAATTGAAGGAAATAAGTGAAGGAAAGAAGGAAAATTGCGAGAACTTAAAATAAAAGTGGAAAGTAAAATTTAAAATAAAAAAATGATGAAAATTATAAATTATTATTATTATTATTATTATTATTATTATTATTATTATTATTATTATTATTATTATGAAGGTAACGATGGTTAAGCCTGAGGGAACTCCCCAGGAAGGTAAGGGGGATACAGATGGGAAAAAAGCAGTGTAAACAGTATATCAAGGGGGAGGGAGAGTGGAAGAAGTTAAGTAAACAAGCAGGGAATGGTTTCCTGCAGGATTATGCAGGATCCTGTACGCTATGTTAATGAAGTCCTGCAGGTGAAGCTGAGGTGGGAGTCCTTGAGAGGCAGAGGGAGGGGAGGGAGAGAGCGGGGGAGAGATAGGAAAGAGAGAGGAAGAGGAGGGAGAGGGGGGAGAGAGAGGAGGGATGGGAGGAGAGAGAGAGAGAGAAGAGGGATGGAAGGAGGGAGAGAGGGATGGGAGGAGGAAGGGAGAGAGAGAAGAGGGATGGGAGGGGGAGAGAGAGAGAAGAGGGATGGGAAGAGGGAGGGAGGGAGGAGAGATGGGAGGAGGGAGAGAGAGAAGAGGGATGGAAGGAGGGAGAGAGAGAGAAGAGGGATGGGAGGAGGGAGGGAGAGAGAAGAGGGATGGGAGGAGGGAGGGAGAGAGAGAAGAGGGATGGGAGGAGGAGGGAGAGAGAGAGAAGAGGGATGGGAGGAGGGAGAGAGAGAGAGAGAGAGAAGAGGGATGGGAGGAGGGAGAGAGAGAGAGAAGAGGGATGGGAGGAGGGAGAGAGAGAGAGAAGAGGGATGGGAGGAGGGAGAGAGGAGGGATGGGAGGAGGGAGAGAGGAGGGATGGGAGGAGGGAGGGAGAGAGGAGGGATGGGAGGAGGGAGGGAGAGAGGAGGGATGGGAGGAGGGAGGGAGAGAGGAGAGATGGGAGGAAGGAGAGAGATGAGGGATGGGAGGAGGGAGGGAGAGAGGAGAGATGGGAGGAGGGAGAGAGAGAGGAGGGATGGGAGGAGGGAGAGAGAAGAGGGATGGGAGGAGGGAGGGAGAGAGGAGGGATGGGAGGAGGTAGAGAGAGAGGAGGGATGGGAGGAGGGAGGGAGGGAGAGAGGAGGGATGGGAGGAGGGAGGGAGAGAGGAGGGAGGGAGAAAGAGAGGAGGGATGGGAGGAGGGAGGGAGAGAGGAGGGAGGGAGAGAGAGAGGAGGAAGGGAGAGAGAGGAGGGATGGGAGGAGGGAGAGAGAGAGGAGGGAGGGAGAGAGAGGAGGGATGGGAGGAGGGAGAGAGAGAGAGAGAGGGAGAATAGCAATTGGGTAGGGAGGGTTGAGAAGGATGTAAGGGAAGAAAAAATGGAAGGGGAAAAATTAGGGAGGAGGGTAAAAGGAGGAAGAATGATTAGGGGGAAAGGAGGTAGGAGGGAAAGGTGAGGAAGAGAAGGGGAAAAAAAGGAAAGTAAGAAGACAGGAGGGGAAAAGAAATAGATGGAGTATGAGTGAATTTATTATTTAATATGAGCTGGGTAAGTCCTTATGTGAAACAAAAACAAAAGACTGAGCGAGAAAGAGAGAGAGAGAGAGAGAGAGAGAGAGAGAGAGAGAGAGAGAGAGAGAGAGAGAGAGAGAGAGAGAGAGAGAGAGAGAGCTACATTTCACATGGAGATGCAAGATACCAGAACAATAAAGTCATGTCCAACTTGTTTTGTAACTTGTGTTTCCGAGTGGAGTAGCAAACTTGTCTCCTGAAGTTGTTCTCTGGGGGCAAATCACAATATAATGGACCTCACTCCTCCCCTCATCCCTCCCTCCCTCTCTCTCTCTCCCACCCTCCCTCCCTCTCCCATGAATCATTCTGTGTCGCATCCTGGAGAAGACGACCATAGGACCCATTCTACACCAATATTTTCACCCACACACATACAGTACGCTAGTATATACAGTGACATTCTACTTCAGTATGCTCACATTCTATACCGGACCATTTCACTGGTACACTGAACCAGTAGGTACACTAACCTTATTCTACACTAGGATATAAACCTTGAGATATTCTACGGGAGTAAATACATTGACAAATGAGACACGTGTGGAACACTTAAGTATATTCACAGCCTGGACGATGAGGGACTGATTACCTCTAACTCATCTTCCACCTTTCTCTGTATTGGACTGAAGAAGCCACTGGCTGGTGATACCCAAGCATTGCACAAGTGTCGGTTTCTCTAACCCATTTATTAAAAAATTCATTAACATTTACAAAAGACTTGCCATAGTTTCCCTTGAGGTCTTGACCTCGGGTCTTGCATCAGATCGGCTCCTCTCTACAGTAAAGGATTCTCATTCTTGGGAATCAGGAAGATGCAACCTTGTGAATTTAGCAATTTCTCACACACACACACACACACACACACACACACACACACACACACACACACAATTATATGGTTATATATATTACATTATGGTTATATATCAGCATTAAGAGAATATTAACAAGTAGATTCCAATATCATCCTTTATAAAGTAGATTTCCCCTTCATAAGTTCAAATAAGACCCATATCTGACCTACCTCTTCTGTTTCACAATGATTGTTTTTAAGACCCTTCCAGTCTGATCATCATCAGACAAGCATCGAAGTTTCAAATAGTATTCATCTCTGGAAAACATTCTCTAATTCTTTCCTTACCTTGGTCGGGTAAACGAATTTTGTTGACGGAACATTTTCCAAGCGCAGTATAACCATTGTGGGTTATACTGCGCCCGGGGAATGACAGACAATTCGATTTGATCTAAGAAAGTGTAAGAGATCCAGTTTACTGAATAAAGAACTATTTACCGGCATCAAGGTACCACTCCTATTATCATCATAGATCTAAGTTCAGAATTTTACACAGATAACTGGTTGATCAGGCTCTGATCCACCAGGAGGCCTGGTCACAGACCGGGCCGCGGGGGCGTTGACCCCCGGAACTCTCTCCAGGTAAACTCCAGGTAAACACAGGAGAATGAAAGTTGACGTTTCGGCCCGACTTGGACCATTAACCAGTGTGACTAGTTAATGCTCCAAGTCGGACCAAAACATCAATACGTGTCATTTTTCAGTGAGCGGGTTATGTCTTGTTCCAGTGACGGCATTATGCCTATTTATTCATTTCTACGTTAATTTTAACATATACATACATATTACAGATGGGGTCCACTTCTGGTGTAAATTGTGGGACCAATAGCCTCGGAGAAGTGGATAAAAATGCTTCAAAGACGAATATTTGGCTTTCTTCCTGAAGCCGTTTGAATATTCCACTTCCCCTAAACCCCATCTTTTCATTCTTTTTACCAACATATATATATATATATATATATATATATATATATATATATATATATATATATATATATATATATATATATATATATATATATATATATGTGAGGAACCACCTGGGAAATCCCAGTTTATCCTCAAGTATTCTACCTCTCAACGACCAACCTTTGCGTCCTCCCCCCTTCCCCTTAATAAAAAAGTAAGGTCAAACTAATTGTAACTATACATTTTTATCTCATAAATTTACGTCAAATCTTTTCACGAAAGTGACATCTTTAAGACGACTTAAAGAGTAAACAATTTTGTATTCAAGTGACTTTTCGTGTAGGATTAATCCAAGTAACTGGCCTTACGATAGTTTAACACCTGCTCAGGTGACTTTACCTTCATGATTAATCAACACCTGGTCAGGCGACACATCCGTAAGAGAAAAATGAGAGCGAAGCATTCACACAACATTCAGATTCGTACAAAAAAATTTAAAAAAAAATTTGTTCGTAAAGTCAAGAGCCATTTTTTCGTGTTCTCAAGACTTTATAATTAATCTGCATCAACAGTGTAACAATAGACTTCCCTGGACTCGTTACCCAATCTTCATCAACACCGGTAATAAGGCCTCATTATATCGACCTTTACTTTAGTGCTACGACTAAACCTGTTTCACTGTTCCTCGCAATTTCTTCCTTTATTTTTGCGCATGAAGGTACTGATCACAGCTGAGAGTCTCTGGACGTGTTTCTTGGTATGTGTGTAGCTGCTGTAGATAACAGGAGGGAATAAAGTACTAGGGTGCCAGATAGTCTAAGTCCGAATCCTTCTTGCATTTTGTGCGTATGTTAGTGTATGCGTGTACTCTCCTATTTGTGGTTGCAGGGGTTGAGTCAGAGTTCCTGAACCCGCTTCTTCGCTGGTCGTTACTAGGTCCACTCTTCCTACTTCACGAGCTTTATCTTATCGTATTGCGCGCGCGCGCGTGTGTGTGTGTGTGTGTGTACTCACCTAATTGTGGTTGCAGGGGTCGAGACTCAGCTCCTGGCCCCGCCTCTTCACTGATCGCTACTAGGTCCTCTCTCTGCTTCCTGAGCAGTATCATACCTCTTCTTAAAACTATGTATGGTTCCTGCCTCCACTACTTCACTTGCTAGGTTATTCCACTTCCTGACAACTCTGACTGAAGAAATACTTCCTAACGTCCATGCGACTCGTCTGAGTCTTCAGCTTCCAGTTGTGACCCCTTGTCCCTGTGTCCCCTCTCTGGAACATTCTATCTCTGTCCACCTTGTCTATTCCCCGCAGTATCTTGTATGTCGTTATCATGTGTCCCCTGACCCTTCTGTCCTCCAGTGTCGTCAGTCCGATTTCCCTTAACCTTTCCTCGTACGACATTCCCTTGAGCTCTGGGACTAGACTTTTTGCAAACCTTTGTTCTTTCTCTAACTTCTTGACGTGCTTGACCAGGTGTGGGTTCCAGACTGGTGCTGCATACTCCAGTATGGGCCTAACATACACAGTGTACAGTGTCTTGAACGATTCCTTATTAAGGTATCGGAACGCTATTCTCAGGTTTGCCAGGCGCCCGTATGCTGCAGCAGTTATTTGGTTGATGTGTGCCTCCGGTGATGTGCTCGGTGTTATGGTCACCCCAAGGTCTTTCTCCCTGAGTGAGGTCTGTAGTCTTTGTCCACCTAGCCTATACTCTGTCTGCGGTCTTCTTTGCCCCTCCCCAATCTTCATGACTTTGCATTTGGTGGATTGAATTCGAAAAGCCAGTTACTGGACCACATGTCCAGCCTGTCCAGGTCTCTTTGCAGTCCTGCCTCATCCTCGTCCGATTTAATTCTTCTCATCAACTTCACGTCATCTGCGAACAGGGACACTTCAGAGTCTATTCCTTCCATCATGTCGTTCACATATATCAAAAATAGCACTGGTCCTAGAACTGACCCCTGTGGGACCCCGCTCGTAACAGGCGCCCACTGTGATACCTCTTCACGTACCATGACTCGTTGCTGCCTCCCTGTCAGGTATTCCCTGATCCATTGCAGTGCCCTCCCTTTTACATGTGCCTGATCCTCCAGCTTCTGCACTAATCTCTTGAGGAACTGTGTCAAAGGCCTTCCTGCAGTCTAGGAAAACGCGATCTACCCACCCCTCTCTCTCGTGTCTTACTTCTGTTACCTTGTCATAAAACTCCAGGAGGTTTGTGATACAAAATTTGCCTTCCATGAACCCATGCTGGTTTTCATTTATAATCGTGTTCCTTTCCAGGTGTTCGACCACTCTCCTCCTGATAATCTTCTCCACGACTTTGCACACAATACATGTCAGAGACACAGGTCTGTAGTTTAGCGCCTCGTTTCTGTTTCCTTTCTTAAATATGGGGACTACATTAGCTGTTTTCCATTTCTCAGGTAGTTGCCCAGTTTCAAGGGATGTGTTGAAGATTGTGGTTAGAGGCACGCACAGCATCTCTGCTCCTTCTCTAAGGACCCATGGGGAGATGTTGTCCGGTCCCATCGCCTTTGAGGTGTCAAGGTCACTTAGGAGCCTCTTCACCACCTCCTCAGTTGTTCGTATGTCATCCAACACTTGTTGGTATATTCCCTCTTGATGTTCCCTTCTGTGCTGTCTTCCCACAGCCCTTCCTGTCTCTATTGTAAACACTTCCTTAAATCTCCTGTTCAGCTCCTCACATACCTCCTGATCATTTCTTGTGAGTTGTCCACCTTCTGTCCTTAATCTGATCACCTGGTCTTTGACTGTTGTCTTCCTCCTGATGTGGCTATACAACAGTTTCGGGTCAGTCTTGATTCTCGATGCTATGTCATTTTCATACTGTCGCTGGGCCTCCCTCCTTACCTGTGCATACTCATTCCTGGCTCTGTGACTGATCTCCCTATTTTCGTGTGTTCTCTGCCTTCTGTACTTTTTTCATTCTCTATTGCACTTTGTTTTTGCCTCCTTACACCGTCGAGTAAACCAGGGGCTCGTTCTGGTCTTCCCATTGTTACTGTTGCCCTTGGGAATAAACCTTTCCACTGCCTCCTTGCATTTTGTTATTACATATTCCATCATTTCATTTACTGGCTTTCCTGCCAGTTCTCTGTCCCACTGGACCTCACGCAGGAAGTTCTTCAACCATATGTAGTCCCCTCTTTTATAGTCAGGCTTTTCCCATTCAACGCCTGTTATTCTCTCCACTTGCAGCTCTACTATGTATTCAAAGCACAGAACCACGTGGTCGCTAGCTCCTAGGGGACTCTCATACTTGATGTCCTCAATGTCTGAGCTGCCCAGGGTGAACACAAGGTCCAGTCTTGCTGGTTCATCCTCCCCTCTTACTCTGGTAGTGTCCTTAACATGTTGGTGCATGAGGTTTTCCAGCACCACGTCCAGCATCCTGGCTCTCCATGTTTCGGGACCCCCATGTGGCTCCAGGCTTTCCCAGTCAATCTCCCTGTGTGTGTGTGTGTGTGTGTGTGTGTGTGTGTGTGTGTGTGTGTGTGTGTGTGTGTGTGTGTGTGTGTGTGTGTGTGTGAGAGAGAGAGAGAGAGAGAGAGAGAGAGAGAGAGAGAAATAATATCACTGAATATTTCGGTTGCATTCCAGGCTCTCTTCAGCAAAGCGTGTAGAAGGGAGGGGCTACGTTTATTAGGGTTGGGTCACTTCACTTGACACACACAGTCTAGTGTCCGCTTCACAGCTTAGTGTCTGAGTTATTTATTTTTATTATTAAGGTTAATTAAAACTACAAGAGCAACTTTTCGACCTCCTGGAGCTTCATCAAGCAACTGATTTAATAGACCTGGAGAGCGAAACATCTCTTAAATGTCTAACTAGTTGGTCTTATGTTCTTTAACCTTAAACTATTGAGAATTTTGCTGTTTAAACGGAAGCGTTTTTAGTGATTTGATAGTCGAGATTGTCATATGCCAGTACTTTTAATAATGTTGACCACTCGGTGTTCAATTTGATGCTGGGCACTTAAGGGCTCAAATTCAAGGTTGAAAGCAATAAATGACATGCCCATGTACTCTGCCCCAGGCACAGACTCGTGGAATTCCGAGCTCGTCAAGAACTGCAAGAAACCCCTTTCCTATGCTTTAAATATTCTGTGGAGAGGGAACATAGACACGGGTCATCTCACAGTCATTTAAAAAATGGATATAGTCCAACTCCACAAAGGTGGTAATAAACTGACAAAGAGGTTCACTATAAACTCATATTTCTTAAATGCTGATTAATCAGCCACTAACTCAATTTGATCGTGAGTGTGTATATGGTATATAGGCAAAATAAAGGACTGTGGATCTCTCGTAATAAGAACTAATATTTTGATATTTTGTTAAAGGTATTATTTAGTTTCAAGCGGGTTTAACTTTCTTGAAGGAAGATTCGAATTGTGATTGGTGGCAAATCAAAAAAAAGTTATTAAAAAATTGGTGACATGTTAAAAAATTGGTGGCAAATAAAAACTGGAGACAAATTAAAAAAAATTGGTTACAAATTAAAAAATTAAGTTGACAAATTAAAAAAAAAAAAAACAGGTGGAAATGTTGCATATGGTATTTTGGAATGAGAGGGAGCTGGGGTTATAGTACATACACCGCAGCACATTTCTCTCCAATCTTTCAGCGGCAGAAACTCCTCTAGTTTATCGGGAGACATGAATGTCAGGATTAGTTATATCAAACCCCGTCCCAGATTATCCAATACTGGAATGTCAAATATTCATCAACAAAACCGATCATTTTTCAACTTCTGTGTATTTTAAAATTCAACAACATCCAACGGCAATTTAAAAAAAAAACATTCCCAAACATGGCCTAACACTGTTGACGCTTCGCCAAACACGCACCACCACAGGCACAATTACATGGTAGTTTTTTATATAAATTGTTCATCATGCGTTTTCGAGTCACCACCGAAGCGGCGCACTCTTGTGTATATAGCTTTGGGAAGCGTGCATGTTATTCTTAGTCTTATTCTCATTTCAAAATATCTTCTAAAAATTGTGTTTATATATATATATATATATATATATATATATATATATATATATATATATATATATATATATATATATATATATATATATATATATATATATATATCCATTATTTTTTTCTATGTCCGAGGCCAGGTTGTCCGAACTTATTATGAATAATACTAATATCAATATTGCTTTTTTCTCCTGGGCTTTGTATTACCTAGGTACGGTAGTTTCTAGGGGAAACACCTCTATACGCTAACACTATATTCACAACCTTCCTCAGTTACTTTTAATTGTTGAACTAAGGAGTCACCTGTAAAAATGTATATAATTACGAAGCATTTTCTATGCAGATTTGTTAATTATACTCAGGCAGTACCGAAAAGATTTCT
This sequence comes from Cherax quadricarinatus, assembly GCF_038502225.1. NCBI lineage: Eukaryota > Metazoa > Arthropoda > Malacostraca > Decapoda > Parastacidae > Cherax > Cherax quadricarinatus. The sequence continues at coordinate 3,853,653 of NC_091337.1, read as the reverse complement.
TTAGGTATGCAAGTGTCAGTTATTATTTGCGCTCATTCTTGGTCCGTTATACACGCTAGTTCATGTGTTATACCTTACTTATCATAGATGTTTAATATTGTGGAATAATTATATCATGATTTTATTACCTAAACATGTGTGAGTTTCTATGTTCCTTAACTCTGTTTCCTGCACAGACCCTGGGAAAAATTAAATTAGTAATTAGGATAATACCAGAAATAATAATAATTAATAATAATTATAATAATGTGACAGTGACTGAAGCTTATAACCTAAAGTAGAAAGCTATTTTTTTTAGTGAATCACTGATGTTAGTAATTAGTTTCAAACTTGTATTTTGTTCTGTGGTGGCGGCGAGTTTAACAGACCCAGGAGGAGCGAAGCTTCTTTACACCACCATTACTATTACCGCCGCCATCTTACTATCATTACTAAAATCATGTCACTGCCATCACTTCCATCAGTGCTACAACCATGTCACTGCCATCACCTCCATTACAACCTTACTTCCCTCAAATATCACCACAACAATAATCATTTCACTATCATTACCACAATCATCTTGATACTCTCGCCACCAATACCACAATGCATCTCAGTACCATCATTACCACCACTACTTGAACCTATCACCACCACCGTTACTAGAATTATGTGTCATCACTACATTATTTCTACAATAATCTCACTACCATCACCGCCACTATTACTACGATTATCTCCACCAATATCACAATCTTTTCACTAGAGTCACTGTCATAATTTATCTCACTCCCATCACTACCCCTATTACCACAAAAATCTAACTACTAACATCACCATTACCACAATCACCTCACTATCGCCAGCACCATCACTGCCAAAATCTCACTACCATCACTACCCCTGTTACCACAAAAATCTCACTACCAGCATCACCATCATTACCACAATCACCTGACTATCTCCACCACCATCACTGCCAAAATCTCACTACCATCACTAGAGCCGCCAAAGGCTGACTGTCGTTGTTCATCTCTTCATTTGGTATAGTCACCTAACCCTTGTGTACACGCACTGTGAATTTCGCCCTTATTGCAGGCTTGCACAGTGCTCTTAATGGTGTAGCAGCTTCCGTTCGTGCGTTACCATCCAAGGCGAACACAAAGTCATCCTAATTAGCTTTAGGGAAGGAAGTTTTCTCCGTGTATTTTCAGACATCGTCCTCAGTACAGATATGTATTACGATTAGCGGACGGAGGTTCAAGCCTCCACCACTTCCTGCGCTGAATGACAAACACAAGTTTGATGTTCCGTATAGAAGAGCGCCGGGCTCACAACCTTATGAACCCGGGCTCAGTTGCAGGGCTGGATGAGACGCATGGGTAAGATTTCTTACACTTGCTGCTTCTGTACACCTAGGAATAAGTAGGTAATAAGCACCTGAGTGACAGACTAAGAAAGTCGCACCCTGGGAAAGGGGGAGTGGAAAGTTTGAGGAAGTAGAGGACTGGAAAACCTTAACGTGCAAATACACACACGGCCGGTGTGTTGAATATATATATATATATATATATATATATATATATATATATATATATATATATATATATATATATATACATACATACATACATATATATATATATATATATATATATAATTTATATATATATATATTTATTTATATATATATATATATATATATTTATATGTATATATATTTATATATATAAGTAAAACTTGCTATTTTGGCTTAATGGCAACGCACTTCTTGCCGAATAGCGCAAGCGAAAATTTGTGTATACAATTTCGCAAAAATCATTCTGAATCTAGCGAAAAAAAATATATTTAATTGTGTTTATTATTGTAAACTTATCTAAAATATATTCAGCTCGATTAGCTAAATTAAACTGTGCTTGTTATAAAAAGGTTAGGTAAGTTTTCTAAGGTTCTTTTGGTACAAAGTTAATTTTTTACATTAACATCAATGAAAATAATATATCTAAACGTGTAAGAGAAAATTTTAGAGAGGACTAAATTCTAAACGAGTTCTTGCTAACTGACCAGCTTTACCTATTCGGCACATTATATATATATATACTTATGCAAAACAACCAAAGAGGCCCTTGAGTGATAGCACTGGGCCTTTCGTGTTTCAATCAACGCATCAGGAGTTTGCAACGTTGCAGAAATGAGTAGGAAGTCCAAGTAGATTCGTTCAGGGAAACGTTTTCTAGCTCAACCTAGGAAACGTTACCATGTCATTATCACTATCATTATCATCATCTATCACAATAATACACACCACATCATAATCCCCCCTTCATTTTAATCATCTTCACCATTATCATAGTCATCATCCTCATTATCCCCACCTCCATTATCAATGCACTTTGCCCTGTTGCATCTTGGCTTAATTACAATTGCTGATGACCAATTAGAGCAATAAAACAGGTGTACCTTCTCGTTACAGCCGCTCAGGACGCTTTTTCTTAAAGTTAATTGATGGGCGTAATTAAATTTCGACGGACAAGTGAGTCGCTTTTGTCTGCCTGTTATTTTAGGAGCAGTGAGGCCGAGGACCCACCCTTGTCAGGTCCCTGACCTGGACTTAGTGTTCCCTGTGCTAGCTGAATATGTTTACCATCAGTTAACGAAGACGCTTGTCGATAGACATTTGGTCTGTGGTGGTAATGTGGGTATGTGTCTGTCTTCCAGTCTTTCTGTGCGAATATGTGCGATTTCCTATTTGTGGCAGTAATCCTCCTGTTCATCAATAGCCGCCTGACATTTCCAAAAAAAACTCCAAACATGTGCAGTCGTAAAAATACGCTTTAACATTTTATCACATTTGCTACGACGTCTTGCGAGAGAAAAGAGCAAATTACCTCGATGTAGAAATTGGTAGTCAGAGAAATTTACCCGAGCAGGAGGCAAGTTAACCTTTCAGACAAAATTTGTGCCTCTTATCAACTCCTCGAGACGTTACCAAGCTTGTCAGGACGAAGAGAAACTTTTGCTTAACAAATTAACTTAACAGAGAGAGAGAGAAAATAGACAGCGAGAGAGGGGGAGAGAATTTTCATTGAAATGCTGACATGGCTTAGATCGATTAAAACTCTGATCAAACACTGTACTTAGCGAGAGATTAGCCATAAAAAAAAATGGAGTTGATGCGACAGGTGGAGTGCCTGCAGACATTACATGAGAGAGGGTGGCCACTCTTTGTAACATTCACGGTCTAGTGCTTAAAGAGCAGGACTGTTCCACGCCAGGCCTCCAGTTTGAATCCCTTGTTAGCAAAAACATTTACACAAATACGCTTTATATATACAATCTATATATATATACAATATATATATATATATATATATATATATATATATATATATATATATATATATATATATATATATATATATATATATATATATATATTATATGCAAAACAACCACTGTGAAAGAATAGAGAAATTCCAAGTGCTTTCGTGACTACTCACATTATCAAGGAACTATGATAGTTCCTTGATAATGTGAGTAGTCACGAAAGCGCTTGGAATTTCTCTATTCTTTCACAGTGGTTGTTTAGCATATTCTGAAATCACCTGTTTAATGTGATCTTATTGCATATATATATATATATATATATATATATATATATATATATATATATATATATATATATATATCTATATAAGTCGTGCCGAATATGTAAAACTGGTCAATTAGCAAGAACTCATTTAAAATTAAGTCCTTTCTAAAATTTTCTCTTATACGTTTAAAGATATATTTTTTTCATTAATGTTGATGTAAAAATTTATAATTTTGCACCAAAAGGAACTTAGAAAA
>NC_091337.1:3822322-3839822 GCF_038502225.1 Cherax quadricarinatus | reverse complement strand
TTGTCTTCATTAATATCTTCAGGCAATTTATTCCACGTGTTTATTAGTCGAATGAAAAAGAAAATACAAGCTTACTCGAAAAAAAATTTAAATGGAGAGATTTTGTGCACATATTGAACGTTTTAATTAATTTTCCGAAAGCAAACTTAAATTTTCCTTCTTCACTTGACTAACATACTCGCGGAAAAAGTTACCGGAAGAAGCTGAGATTAATCAAGAATATGTAATAAAAATATCGCTAAATGAGGAAAGATATAAGAGACAAATTCTGAGAGAGATAAAAAGGAGACTAACGCACAGGTTAATGACTGGTGTCAAGGTGAGGATGGATGGACAGGTATATAGTTGAGTCGACGGATGAACTGACAGGCGGAGTGACAGACACAATGATGGATACAACGTGCAGACGAGGGATTTACGATAGTTTACCCCAGCGGCTCGGTCCTAGACCAGGTCTCCAAGCAGTCAAGAAGACACACTTTGCAGAATAAGCTTTATTGGGGCAACACATCGACCTGTTAAAATCTCCATCAAATCAGATGACGTCACAGGGATCATAAACACAGCAAAACACTGCCCATTAAATGCGTTTTCCTTAAAATGTGTTTTTCCTGCAGTGTTGCTGGCAATGTAGTTACACACAGGTTGCCGGCTGGCACCCAGTAAAACTCTGTAAGAATCATTGGTGTTGTTGGATGCGATATTCACAGCCGAATTAAAAATGCAACACGGCAAAAGTTGGACCAGTCCAGCGTGGAGTTTATAATGGATCTGCTGATGTATTCATGGGTTTAGCTGTGGATACGTAACATTTTGGTCTGTTTATCCTGCCTTTCTCTAATTTGGTTCCCAGTACAACTACAGTATATTGAAACTGCTCTGATATGGTTATTTCTCGTGGATACTAAATATTTAGTTGGGCTGTTGTAAATGATACTGCTGATGCCGATATAAACTGAATATGTGTGTGTGTGTGTGTGTGTGTGTGTGTGTGTGTGTGTGTGTGTGTGTGTGTGTGTGTGTGTGTGTGTACTCACCTAGTTGTACTCACCTAGTTGAGGTTGCGGGGGTCGAGTCCGAGCTCCTGGCCCCCGCCTCTTCACTGATCGCTACTAGGTCACTCTCCCTGAGCCGTGAGCTTTATCATACCTCTGCTTAAAGCTATGTATGGATCCTGCCTCCACTACATCGCTTCCCAAACTATTCCACTTACTGACTACTCGGTGGCTGAAGAAATACTTCCTAACATCCCTGTGATTCATCTGTGTCTTCAACTTCCAACTGTGTCCCCCTTGTTACTGTGTCCAATCTCTGGAACATCCTGTCTTTGTCCACCTCGTCAATTCCTCTCAGTATTTTGTATGTCGTTATCATGTCCCCCCTATCTCTCCTGTCCTCCAGTGTCGTCAGGTTGATTTCCCTTAACCTCTCCTCGTAGGACATACCTCTTAGCTCTGGGACTAGTCTTGTTCCAAACCTTTGCACTTTCTCTAGTTTCTTTACGTGCTTGGCTAGGTGTGGGTTCCAAACTGGTGCCGCATACTCCAATATGGGCCTAACGTACACGGTGTACAGGGTCCTGAACGATTCCTTATTAAGATGTCGGAATGCTGTTCTGAGGTTTGCTAGGTGCCCATATGCTGCAGCAGTTATTTGGTTGATGTGCGCTTCAGGAGATGTGCCTGGTGTTATACTCACCCCAAGATCTTTTTCCTTGAGTGAGGTTTGTAGTCTCTGGCCCCCTAGACTGTACTCCGTCTGCGGTCTTCTTTGCCCTTCCCCAATCTTCATGACTTTGCACTTGGTGGGATTGAACTCCAAGAGCCAATTGCTGGACCAGGTCTGCAGCCTGTCCAGATCCCTTTGTAGTTCTGCCTGGTCTTCGATCGAGTGAATTCTCATCAACTTCACGTCATCTGCAAACAGGGACACCTCAGAGTCTATTCCTTCCGTCATGTCGTTCACAAATACCAGAAACAGCACTGGTCCTAGGACTGACCCCTGTGGGACCCCGCTGGTCACAGGTGCCCACTCTGACACCTCGCCACATACCATGACTCGCTGCTGTCTTCCTGACAAGTATTCCCTAATCCATTGTAGTGCCTTCCCTGTTATCCCTGCTTGGTCCTCCACTTTTTGCACCAATCTCTTGTGTGGAACTGTGTCAAACGTCTTCTTGCAGTCCAAGAATATGCAGTCCACCCACCCCTCTCTCTCTTGTCTTACTGCTGTCACCATGTCATAGAACTCCAGTAGGTTTGTGACACAAGATTTCCCGTCCCTGAAACCATGTTGGCTGCTTTTGATGAGATCATTCCTTTCTAGGTGTTCCACCACTCTTCTCCTGATAATCTTCTCCATGATTTTGCATACTATACATGTCAGTGACACTGGTCTGTAGTTTAGTGCTTCATGTCTGTCTCCTTTTTTAAAGATTGGGACTACATTTGCTGTCTTCCATGCCTCAGGCAATCTCCCTGTTTCGATAGATGTATTGAATATTGTTGTTAAGGGTACACATAGCACCTCTGCTCCCTCTCTCAATACCCATGGGGAGATGTTATCTGGCCCCATTGCCTTTGAGGTATCTAGCTCACTCAGAAGCTTCTTCACTTCTTCCTCGGTTGTGTGCACTGTGTCCAGCACATGGTGGTGTGCCCCACCTCTCCGTCTTTCTGGAGCCCCTTCTGTCTCCTCTGTGAACACTTCTTTGAATCTCTTGTTGAGTTCCTCACATACTTCACGGTCATTTCTTGTTGTCTCTCCTCCTTCCTTCCTTAGCCTGATTGATTGTGTGTGTGTGTGTGTGTGTGTGTGTGTGTGTGTGTGTGTGTGTGTGTGTGTGTGTGTGTGTGTGTGTGTGTGTACTCGCCTATTTGTGGTTGCAGGGGTCGATTCATAGCTCCTGGCCCCACCTCTTCACTGATCGCTACTAGGTCCTCTCTCTCTCTCCCCCCCTTCCCCAAGAGTTTTATCATACCTCGTCTTAAAACTATGTATGATTCCTCCCTCTACTACGTCGCTTGCCAGACTGACACTTCCTGACAACTCTATGACTAAAGAAATACTCCCTAACTTCTCTGACTCGTCTCAGTCTTCTCCTCTGAGTCATCATCTGTGTCCCATCTCTGGAACATCCTATCTGTCCACCTTGTCAATTCCTCGCAGTATTTTGTATGTCGTTATCATGTCTCCCCTAACCCTCCTGTCCTCCATAGTCATCAATCTGATTTCCCTTAACCTTTCGTAGGACATTCCCTTTTGCTCTGGAACTAGCCTTGTTGGAAACCTTTGCACTTGCCCTAATTTCTTGACATTCTTGTACTCACCTATTTGTGGTTGCAGAGGTCGAGACAGCTCCTGGCGGTCGATACATAGCTCCTGTGTGGTGCGTGTGTGTGTGTGTGTGTGTGTGTGTGTGTGTGTGTGTGTGTGTGTACTCACCTAATTGTGGTTGCAGGGGTTGAGACTCAGCTCCTGGCCCCGCCTCTTCACCGACCGCTACTAGGTCCTCTCTCCCCCTGCTCCATGAGCTTTATCGTACCTCGTCTTAAAACTATGTATAGTTCCTGCCTCCACTACATCGCTTGCCAGACTGTTCCACTTCCTAACTACTCTATGACTGAAGAAATACTTCCTAACATCCCTTTGACTCATCTGAGTCTTCAGCTTCCAATTGTGACCCCTTGTTTCTGTGTCCCATCTCTGGAACATCCTGTCTCTGTCCACCTTGTCTATTCCACGCAGTGTTTTGTATGTCGTTATCATGTCTCCCCTGACCCTCCTGTCCTCCAGTGTTGTCAGACCGATTTCCCTTAAGCTTTCTTCATAGGACATTCCCCTTAGCTCTGGAACTAACCTTGTCGCAAACCTTCGCACTTTCTCTAATTTCTTGACGTGTTTGACCAGGTGTGGGTTCCAAACTGGTGCTGCGTACTCCAGTACGGGTCTGACGTACACAGTGTATAAAGTTTTGAACGATTCCTTACTGAGGTACCGGAACGCTATCCTCAGGTTTGCCAAGCGCCCATATGCCGCAGCAGTTGTCTGGTTAATGTGTGCTTCTGGTGATGTACTCGGTATTATACTCACTCCTAGGTCTTTCTCCTTGAGTGAGGTTTGCAGCCTTTGGCCACCTAGTCTATACCCTGTCTGCAGTCTTTTCTGCCGTCCTCCGATCTTCATGACTTTGCATTTGGCGGGGTTAAATTCTAGGAGCCAGTTTCTGGACCACACATCCAGCCTGTCCAGGTCTCTTTGTAGACCTGTCTGGTCCGCGTCTGATTTAATTCTCCTCATTAACTTCACGTCATCTGCAAACAGGGACACTTCTGAATCTATCCCTTCCGTCATGTCGTTCACATATACCAAGAATAGCACTGGTCCCAGGACTGACCTCTGAGACCCCGCTCGTCACTGGAGCCCACTGTGATACCTCATCGCGGACGATGACTCGCTGTTGCCTCCCTGTTAGGTATTCTCTGATCCATTGCAGCGCCCTTCCTGTTATTCGTGCCTGTTCCTTTAGCTTCTGTACTAATCTCTTGTGAGGAACTGTGTCGAAGGCCTTCTTGCAGTCAAAGAAAATGCAATCAACCCACCTCTCCCTCTCATTTCTTACTTCAGTGTGTGTGTGTGTGTGTGTGTGTGTGTGTGTGTGTGTGTGTGTGTGTGTGTGTGTGTGTTTTGTGCGTGTTCCCGCTTGCGTGCGCGCATGCATGCTTATATGCCTGCCTGTGTGCGCATGTGTATTTATTTGTCAACTTTGCATTCAGCATCACAGGCAATTAGCAACAAAAATACCAACAAAAACAAACACAATCCGGCTTCCCATTTATTTGACACACTTTTGCCTGATTAGACACGAGTCAAATACCAATATTTTTGTTCCTCTTTCACGTGGACTAAACACGAATTTTCCGAAACGAATAAAACTGATACAAGCATTTCGAATGCAAATCATTTTTTGGGGGGATGGGGGGGATACATGTGAGAGTTCACATAAAAAAGTGCAGTTCACTGTTATCTATGTTCTATTATGTTCATTATTTAACGCCTGTTATGAGAGGGATAAAAGTTATCAAATATGTAGACCGATGTGATCTCCTTTAATTATTTTATGCAAATGTATGTATAATCCTCGCACACGCACGCGCGCTCGCGCGTGTGTGTACTCACCTAATTGTGGTTGCAGGGGTCGAGACTCAGCTCCTGGTGTGTGTGTGTGTGTGTGTGTGTGTGTGTGTGTGTGTGTGTGTGTGTGTGTGTGTGTGTGTGTGTGTGTGTGTGTGTGTGTGTGTGTGTGTGTGTACTCATTTGTGGTTGCAAATGTCGAGTCTGTTCTTGGTTCTGCCTATAAACTTGCCCTTTACATTATTTACCTTCTTTCAGACTTGTGGGCGTTGTCATGCTTGTTCTTTAAACTATGTATGAAAACTCGCCTCTACTACGTCCAGATCAGTCCTCTTCTTGCTTCCCCTAACGGTAAAAACAATTCTTCCCGAGTCACCTGTGTCTTACCTCCGCGTCCCTTTCTCCTACATCTCGGGCAGTCTATGACAGTCCGCCCTATCAAGTCCTCTGAGTATATCATGTGTCATATATCCCCTGGTTCTTCTATCCTAAGATGACGCCAGCTTTCCCTAAGCTTTTCTCAGCTCATTTTCTTTATCTGTCTGGTGGCTTTATATTCATGTCCTCGGAGAATGTTATTTATCATATATCCCCTGGTTCTTCTATTCTCAGATGACATCAGCTTCGGTTCCTTTAGCTTTTCTCAGCTCATTCTTATATTCATGTGTTAAAGTTTTGTAAGGGAGGTAGAGCCTGTGTCAGGTAGATGTAGGATACTCCTTGTATTAATATTGGCAGTTGCATTTGTGTCCTTTTACTTAATTAACAGGTTACTCGTTGCTTCACTCCCGAAGATCGTTGTAAGGATGAGAGTCTAGGGACAGGACTGTTTATTTTCGATTATTTTCAGTGCCAGAAAGTGGTTTTCTCAGCGTGAAATTTGCGGACCATGTTGCTCTTCATTGCTTCAGAGATTTTAAGTTATGTTAAATAAGTAAGGAAACAGGACAAGTGTTTTCAGACGAGGGTTTTAGTCATGTGATGACCCGCCGCTGGATCTTTTGTTCATCTGACTGAGGCCTTCCGATGGCTTACCGGTCAATCCCTTTCAAAAATATGGTTATAATTATAACCATTTTTAACCACAGAGACTGTAAAATCTGGTTTCAAGTCAATCAAGGCTATTTCAATAGTATTTATCTGTTGCCATCCAGTATTTGAATGCTGTTGGCTCCTTTCATGGTTCTCACCGACAATTTTTTTCTAAGTTACGGTTCTACACAACAAGATTTTCCACGTCTTTCACATTTGCTTCACCTTCATTGTCTCCCATCATAAAATGCCACATTATTATTTTCCTTATCACCACTTTCCCATTATTTCCCCATATTTTCCACAACACTGTTTACCCATTATTATTTCCCCATCACTTTCTCCCAACTGTTTTTCCTTCTCCCTGGGGTAATTACGAGCCAAGCGCAATAGCTTTCCAAAGCCGAGCACCTGAAAGATCCCGAGAGAGAGAATAATGACAGAAAATTGTCTCTGAGAGATATTAACATACTAATTCTCGTTTGTTTACAGTGTCGCCCTGTGTCGTCCAACCTTGATCAGTGTCGTTCAGCCTCGTTCAGTGTTCCCCTGACGAAGGCTTTTATCAACTAAATACAGCACTGCAGTTTAATACAAAGAGCGAGAAGAGTTTTTGTATAAAGCAGAATGTTTTGTTTTTTGGTGAAGCTGTATTTGGAGCGGAGACTTATTACTGCACTACATTTTGGTTATTTAATGCCTCAAAAAAATATGTTTACATCGCTGGTTGCGAAATAATCGTGTCGCACTCAGCTACAATGTCCAAAAAAAAAGTCTTGCTTAGTGTAGTTACATGTGTAACTTAGTGTATCCGTCGTCCGTGTATCAGTGGCGTTTTGTGACTAAAAATGCGTTCCTTTGCCGAGATCTGACGCAGAGAATTAAACTTGTGTTGTGAAGAGAAAGCTCAGTCGGGTTGCAGCGCTTCTATGCTTCGTTTAAAACATGCAATTTTTGGAGGGTTATCTTGCTATATACCTCGACTAATTTTTTCCATATTTTGAAGTTATTACAAGACTTTATTACTGCAAAATTCAACCGTGGACTATATAATGTAGCATTAGTGCTCCTCTTAGTGTTTTTTTTTATCTAATTATGCATGAAGTGCAATATGATAACCATGGACAAAGTGAAATATACATAAGAACATAAGAACGAAGGAACACTGCAGAAGGCCTACTGGCCCATGTGAGGCAGGTCCAAGTCTCCTACCGGCTTAAGCCAATGCACCCAACCTAGTCAGGTCATGTCACATTGACTTAAGGGAGGATCACGGCAACCGACCTGGTAGCACAAGCTATCAGGTCCAACTCACACCCACCCACATCCACTCATGTATTTATCCAACCTATTTTTAAAGCTACACAACGTTCTGGCCTCTATAACTGTACTCGGGAGTTTGTTCCACTCATCCACAGCTCTATTACCAAACCAGTACTTTCCTATATCCTTCCTGAATCTGAATTTTTCCAACTTAAAACCATTGCTGCGAGTCCTATCTAGGCTAGATATTTTCAGCACACTATTTACATCCCCTTTATTTATTCCTGTCTTCCATTTATACACCTCAAAATAGAAGAAGTCTATTTATATGATGGAAGGTAAACAACGACAAACAGTTATAGTGAAATATAATTATGAATGAATTATCATACAGATAATGGAAGAAATGTTTCCTTTATGTGATTAAAGCTTTTGTGGAAAAGCGCTATTCGAACAATGACTGGAGGAGGTGAAATGCTGGATGGGAAAGGGAGGTAAACAAGGGGTAAACAAGATGAGATACAATTAGTTCCGAACTTAAGAAGCGAATAAGAAGTAATGTTGGGAATGCAATATTGACAATCTCTCCAGGGAAAGGAAAATATAATCTGTGATCTCGGTATCTGATTTTAAAGAAATGCTGCCTTTTTTTTTTTTTACATCAGAACCAAAAAAGGCTCAAAAGGAAAGGTTTGTACATAAAAGGTGGAAAAAAATTATTTTAATTTCGAATTTGAAGAAAAGGTGCTTGGAAAAGTGAGTGAATGAGATATCCAGGGAAAAGAAACAAACATTTATTATTTATAATTAGCACAGCCCTTTCTTTGATTACAGCTAATCAACAGGAAGTCTCAAGTCCGGTAACTGTTCTAAATCTAACGATTCCAAGTTTTTTAAAAAAACTAACAAGATTTGTAATTTGCACCTACACAGTTCAATCTTATAGAATGTCATCTTTCATATGGAATCCATCAGCAACAATATTATAAAATCAAAAAAATTCATTAAAACTGGCAACTTGGGTCTCAAGCAACCCAAGAACACAACGTGAGCCTTGGCTTCTGGAAAACAAGTGGGCTAAAAATTTATAGCCTCTCGGAAAAGACATTTTCCATTTATAGTGCCGATTCCAATGTCTCCAAGTTTAATAAACTAATTTTGTATACTGACAAATTTGTGTGCACGCAAAATAAAATTAACGAGTACTATCCTGTCCCTAAGATGCATCGGCCATAAAATATTGAAGGTATTCAGGAGGAGACTAATATATTTAACGTTATATGACATGAATAATTTCGACCTTTTTACACAAAATTAGCAGATATGCACCTACACACACGAAATTTACTCTCCATTGTCGTCGACTTGGAAAACTCTGTTTTTGAAGATTTGAAGCCAAACAGGAGAGGGTTTTGGAAATTATCAGAGCCTTTTCAGGAAGCTGGGAATGGCTTCTACAACTATAGTCACAGGACACTTGCATATCAGGGGGCTCTGGTGGCCTGGTGGCTAATGCTCTCGCTTCACACGGCGAGGGCCTGGGTTCGATTCCCAGCCAGAGTAGAAACATTGGACGTGTTTCTTTCCACCTGTTGTCTATGTTCCCCATCAGTAAAATGGGTACCTGGGTGTTAGTCGACTGGTGTGGGTCGCATCCTGGGACACTGACCTAATTTGCCCGAAATGCAGAGCATAACAAGGGAGTTTCTATATAGTAGTATGTCATTGTTGTCAGCTAGGACTGTATACCTTGTACATGTACTTGTAGTAAATAAAGATATTATTATCATTATTATTATTATTATTATGTCAATTGTAGCAGGAGTCTTGCCCTAGTTACTTTACACCAGTGTTTAATATTTGAAGATGATCCAATAAAGCCTTCTCTTTTCATGAGGGATGAAAAACCCGAAAAAGCTAGAAAAGGGAAAAATATCAAGCACCACTTGAGGTACCCTTTCCGGAATTCCTAGTAAAGCAGATGACAAAAATGACAATGTTGACCATACCGATTACTATAATTGTACTGAAAACTGATGGTGAAAATATCCTGATACTGATAATTGTTGATACAAAAAAAAATTGATAATGTTGTGCAATACTTCTATTTAAGACGCTGCTTGAGAGCGATGAAATGCAGGTTCTTCAGCCCGACCCATCCCATGAAGACCCACACAACGTGAGGACTTCGCAGCTCGCATGAAGAACGCGGGTCTCCCTTGATATGCAGATAACAGCTGCAGTTCCCAGGGGTACTCCCACCCATAAAAACTGCCAGGGAAATTACACGGAATCGCTGGACAACTACACACAGTGATCTGCCTTTGTCTCTGTGTGGCTGCCTGTCTGTCTCTTAGACTATCACATTATCAATATATATAATTATTTATTCATGTTCTATCGTGTGAAATATTTAATCCAAAGAAGTCAGTATAAAGACGCATTTAACAAATAACTGTGACTCCATGGTAAAAAGACTGGGGACAATACCTTGACATCTCTGGCTGACTCTGGTGGTAGTAGTAGTAAATAGCAGTAGTAATAGTACACAAATAGCCCACACATAGAAAAGAGGAACTTACGACGACGTTTCGGTCCGTCTTGGACCATTTACAAAGTCACACTAACGAAAAATCGGTCCAAGTCGGACCGAAACGTCGTCATAAGCTCCTCTCTTCTATGTGCGGGTTATTTGTGTACTGTTCCAGTCACGGTATTGTGCCTTTTTTGTTATTTAGTAATAATAGTAGTAGTAATAGTAATAGTAGTAATATTAGTAATAGTAATAGTAGTAATAGTAGTAGTAATATTAATAGTAATAGTAGTAATAGTAATAGTAATAATAGTAATAGTAGTAATAATAGTAGTAATAGTAATAATAGTAATAGTAATATTAATAGTTGTAATAGTAGTAATATTAATAGTAATAGTAATATTAACAGTAGTAATAGTAATATTAACAGTAATAATAATAGTAATAATAATACCAGTAATAGTAATAGTAATAGTAGTAATAGCAATAGTAATAGTAATAGTAATAGTAGTAATAGTAATAGTAGTAATATTAATAGTAGTAATAGTAATAGTAGTAATATTAATAGTAATAGTAGTAATATTAACAGTAGTAATAGTAATAGTAATATTAACAGTAGTAATAGTAGTAATAGTAATAGTAGAAATAGTAATAGTAGTAATAGTAATAGTAATAGTAGTAGTAGTAGTAGTAATAGTAGTAGTAGTAATAGTAGTAATAGTAATATTAATAGTAGTAATAGTAATAGTAGTAATAGTAATATTAATAGTAGTAATAGTAATATTAACAGTAGTAATAGTAATATTAACAGTAGTAATAGTAATATTAACAGTAGTAATAGTAATATTAACAGTAGTAATAGTAGTAATATTAATAGTAATAGTAATAATAGTAATAATAGCAGCAGCAAAAGCAGCAGCAATAGCAGCAGCAATAGCAGCAGCAATAGCAGCAGCAATAGCAGCAGCAATAGCAGCAATAGCAGCAGCAATAGCAGCAATAGCAGCAGCAGCAGCAGCATCAGCATCAGCATCAGCAGCATCAGCAGCACCTTGATACCTCTGACCCACTTTGAGGGTTAGTAAATAAATATTGGTAAAATACTCGTGATTTAACTAAGAATTTCGTTCTCCCTTCTCAGATCAACCTTTCTGCCACTACCGTTCCCCGCCTTCCTCCCGTATACATTCAGGCTCCCTTCCCTTCGAACTTCTCTGTGACTAGTTAATGGTCTAACGCGTACGAAAACGTCGTCACAATTTTGTCTATGTGCGGGATATTTGTGTATTGTGGTTTAATACGCTGAGTGAAGAAGCGAGCTGATTAGCTTGTGGTTTAATGCAATGAGTGGAGTAACGAGTTAACAAACTCCGAAGTCAGCAGAAATTCCATTTTTCTTCTTGAAAGAACAGATAATCTGAGACCCATCCAAGTGAATGCATGACTCTCGGTGCAATATCCTGTGCCTCACCCTACACGTTAGGGAAAAATATACTTCCCCTTTATATGCATATCCACGAAGCCACTGAAGAGGACGGCACTGAAATTACGTTCCCATTTACGTTCGAATCCACTTGAAAAAAATAGACGAAAGCATTTCCCCCGAATAGCACAATAGAGAGACTCGTAGCGGGTGTTTCACCCCTGATGAAAGAGCTTTTATATCTCTGACTGAGGGAAAGGGAACTCTTCTCTCCATCTCTCTTATTTCCTTTCCGGAGAGATCGGAAGCATGCAGGGTAATGAATATAACCTAACCTGCGTGTCTTCCAGTGACGAACGATGTGGGGAGTAAGAGGATGCCTCGATGCTGCTAAAGGTTCCTTGTTCCAAGAAACTGTAGATGCCTTAGTATTCCTCGCATCAAACCTATTTATTGTTATTTCCAAAGCGTTGCATGATCCTTAAAAATTCTGCTGTTCCCAATAATAATAATAATAATAATAATAATAATAATAATAATAATAATAATAATAATAAATAATAACAGTTGCTAATATTCTGAAGAAGAATCAGTAACTGCCAAAGATCTCATTGTTATACGCGAGGCAATCGGATCCTGTTTAATAGGGATTCATCAGGAACAAAAACCTTGGAGAAACACTACCCTGGACGAACACTACCCTGGACGAACACTACCCTGGACGAACACTACCCTGGACGAACACTACCCTGGACGAACAAAAACCTTGGAGAAACACTACCCCTACGAGCAAGGTCCCGTTTTCTCACATTCATCACTGAAACAGATCCTGTTTACTCAGGTTCCGTATGCTAACTTAGTGGAACATGGGTTTACCCATGGAAAATCATGCTTGTCAAAGATCACACACACTAAGAGCGGGTTGTATGTATTCTTAAACTGTAGGATCTGGATGCTAAAAGTGCTACAGACTTATCGGAGTGCCAAGGAAAGTTCTACAGACTTGTCGGAGTGCCAAGCAAAGTGCTACAAACTTGTCGGAGTGCCAAGGAAAGTGCTACAAACTTGCCGGAGTGCCAAGGAAGGTGCTACAAACTTGTCCGAGTGCCAAGCAAAGTGCTACAAACTTGTCCGAGTGCCAAGCAAAGTGCTACAAACTTGTCCGAGTGCCAAGCAAAGTGCTACAAACTTGTCCGAGTGCCAAGCAAAGTGCTACAAACTTGTCCGAGTGCCAAGCAAAGTGCTACAAACTTGTCCGAGTGCCAAGCAAAGTGCTACAAACTTGTCCGAGTGCCAAGCAAAGTGCTACAAACTTGTCCGAGTGCCAAGCAAAGTGCTACAAACTTGTCCGAGTGCCAAGCAAAGTGCTACAAACTTGTCCGAGTGCCAAGCAAAGTGCTACAAACTTGTCCGAGTGCCAAGCAAAGTGCTACAAACTTGTCCGAGTGCCAAGCAAAGTGCTACAAACTTGTCCGAGTGCCAAGCAAAGTGCTACAAACTTGTCCGAGTGCCAAGCAAAGTGCTACAAACAATCAGAGCAAACTAAGACTATTGTTCTAATTCACAAAAATGAAAATCACAAAAACGAGTCAGTGGAGGCACTGAAGCGCCAAATAAAAAAAAAATACAACTGAACATGCTGACGGTTTTTCGGTGTGTTGATGGGCGTGTTGATGGGCGTGTTGATGGGCGTGTTGATGGGCGTGTTGATGGGCGTGTTGATGGGCGTGTTGATGGGCTTGTTGATGGGCTTGTTGATGGGCGTGATGATGGGCGTGATGATGGGTGTGTCGATAGGCGTGTTGATGGGCGCGTTGATGGGCGTGTTGATGGGCGTGTTGATGGGCGTGATGATGGGCGTGATGATGGGCGTGATGATGGGCGTGATGATGGGCGTGATGGGCGTGATGGGCGTGATGGGCGTGATGGGCGTGATGGGCGTGATGATGGGCGTGATGATGGGGATGATGGGCATGATGGGCGTGATGATGGGCGTGATGATGGGCGTGATGATGGGTGTGTCGATGGGTGTGATGATGGGCGTGTCGGGTGGGATGGGCGTGATGATGGGCGTGTTGCCAGTGAATCAGCAGCTCCGTGTATCAAGCTACTCTCTCTCCCTTTGACAGACAGACCGGACGATTCTTCTCATGACATTAGTGGCTAATCAGTCCTTGATTTACATGCATACCAAACGAGGTTAGGTAATTTGCAGTGTAACAAACTGGAATTTCAGCCCCCCCCCCCCAAAAAAAAAAAAAAAATATATATAAATGAGAGCAATTGAGAGAGAGAGAGAGAGAGAGAGAGAGAGATAGAGAGAGAGAGAGAGAGAGAGAGAGAGAGAGTGCTTGCTACTCGTAGCAAGCACTCTTTAAACATACAGCCCCATTCTGCCCGTCTCCCTCCCTCTTCCCGTTTTTCTGTCTCCTTCATCTTCCTTTTATGTTTCTTCTAATTCTTTACCACTATTGTTAATTCCACGATAAGATGCCCATTCCCAACATTATTCTCTCTCCTGCATATTATTAAAATTGTATGCATCCGCATTATGCCTCTTACTTAATATGATAATTACAATGTGTGAACAAGTCGCTTACTTAATAGCCAGGCGGGTTCAAATCCCGCCCGTGGTATGGTTTGTGGTGCCTGCAATGGAATGCGTGTTGCTAGCACCAACAGATGGATAGATTAGGCTACGATTCACCAGGCCTGGTCTGGGATCGGGCCGTTGAGGCGATGACCTTCCCCCACTATCCTTCCCATCGTCCCGCAGTCGACCAGGGATAGACGACAGGTAAATGAGTCACACAGATGAAATGATGACATCTGTCAGCCTGAGCTGGGAGGCTGCAATAAGACGATAGGGAGATGGTTAAGCATTCCTCCACGGGTTCAGTGGCTACGGCAGCTTCAAAGGCTTTTGATGATCATGGCTGATGGAGGGGAAAGGAAAGTTGATGAAGAGGAAAGTTGATGGAGAGGGGAAAGTGTAAAGGAAACAGGAGGGGGGTTAAGCCTTCATCTTCTCCAGTGTGAAAGGAAAGTGGAGCCACAGCCCCATATTTAGAGAAGACGAGCGAGAGGGACTCCATAGAGGTGAAACGAGGGAGCACTAAAGAGGAATTTTCTTGTTTTAAAAAAGGTGAGATGGGGAGAGAATTCTTAGTCCTTATTATTTTTTGTCTTCATTCGTATTTTTAATTGCAGAGTGAACTACGAGAGGAAAAATTCACTATCATTCATTCATTTAATGATTGTCTTGTCAGAAGGTTACAGACATCGCAGTTTAAATGACCCTCCGAGCACAAATGTCCCTTATCCTTCCTTCAGAATGAAGGCACTGTACTTCCCACCTCCAGAACCTAAGTCCGGCTAGCTTATGTACCAGAATCTCCACATACATTACTTTACTTACACTCCAACAACTCATCAAATACCCGTTGTCACTGCTCTAAAACGCTCTCACACATCTGCTGGAGGCTAAGGTCCTTACCTCATAAAACATCCTTCACACCCTCCCTCCAACCCTTACTAAAACAATCCCTACTTCCCATTCCTTCCACCCCAAATTTATACACCTTTTCAGCTATGATGCTTCATCCTCTAAATGCCCAAAACGCTTGAATAATCCCTCCCCCTTCCTCTGAATCATACCTGTCGTAGCCCTAAACCGCTAAGAATTTCTAAGCTAAGAATTCTTTGTATAATATTCACACCACATTATTCTCAAGCACATCTTCAGACTTCTCACTGTAAGTTTGTTACCTCTCACACCCATAAAAAACATGTTATTATTTTTGTTGTTGTTGTAAGCGTTTTCTACACAATGTACGTCAGATAGTTAAGTGAGACGGATTTTATTGTGATGTCAGTGGTGCAGCAACGAGGAGACAGAAGAGTACTAATCAGATGTCAGAACCAGAGCATTCGTCAATTTCCAGCAGGCGTTGTAGAACGCCGTCTCCTCAAGTTCCACATAAACCCGTGTCATGACTAAAGTTGCGTGTTCAGTACATGTTTATCAGAATGTTAGCCAATTTAACAGTCTATCAGACTGCTTAAAACAAGTACGACGTTGAGAATATTCTGTGTGATTATTACATCAACTGACTTTTAAAGTTATATTTCAAAAGATATGAAGATATTCCCACACGAAAATAAAAATGAAGATATATAAAGCATGTAATTTAATTATCATTTATATCACGTTCATGATTTTTTTTTCTGTTTTCAGGTATTTATTTTGTGTCGAGTCTTTATGCAGAAATGAGTAGGAGAAACAGTTATACATACGTTCCAGATGCAACACAAGATGAGATTTCACATTTTTTCCAGCATTTTTCAGAACTGCATGTAAACCAGCATTACCATCATTAGTTCCTCCTTTTCAGACAATTGAATCCTAAGGCCAGCCGAAGAAAACTTTCCCAAGACAATCACAGAGTTGAGAGATGAAACTGCAATTCATCTAAATTTTATCGCGTTGCTTTGAAAATGCAAAGTCTTTGATGTGAAGATTTCAAAGGAACCGTCAAAGGCAGTGGAGAACGTCACTCCAGAGCGATACATTTCAAAATAATGGTACAAGAAGGCTAACTGCTTCAAAAATGAACACACTGTTACATTGTCAGAACTTTCTTTAACAGTTTTGGCTACACAGACACAAAAGGCAGTAACTCCAATACAGAGCATTTCCTCTTTGATGACGCAGTTGAAAATGCACTGTGCTGGCTAGGCTAGGTAAGGTTTGTCAGGAAACAGGACAAGTTTTTCCTGTCGTGGGTCTTAGATGACCGCCGTTGGAGCTTCTGGTCATCTGACCAAGGCCTTCCACTGGCTTACCTCTCCACCCCTTTAAAAAATATGGTTATAGCTATAAGCATTTAGCGGTATGAGTAGTAACTTTCATTTAATATATTATAAATTGGTAGGCAGCAGCCACAAGGGAAGTTAATGCCCTATCGTCATTCTAGTGTGATATTTAATTCACAAATAACTAACCTTTTGTAGAGGAAATTTTAGACCATGTTTCAGTCAGTCCTGGATCATTGTCAAGCCAAATTTAAGCAAATTGCGCAAAATTCGTAATACAATTCGGATGAAGAGCAGGCGACAAAGTCAGAAAATTTGTAAGTCAGAAAATTTATAAGCCTGGAAAGAGTTGTGTTCTGTATTTTTTATCCTGTAGAAACACAAATACATTCTTTCTAATATAGAAAGCGGGAGTGATCATCTTAACCATTTTTTCACACGCTAATATACTCGCAACTCAACACAATATTTATATTCTTCATGCAAGACTCACTTTGTCAAATCGTAATTTTTAATATTTTGTTTTTATAAAAGATCTCACGGTTTCCCTCACATTAGACGTAGCTTTAAAACCCATAACAAATAACCAGATCCCTCTTGCCATTTTCCCACTGTCTATTAAGAAACATGCAGTGCCTCGTTCATTCATGCGTAGGCGCCACCACAAGCTGGGTTGTTTGAAAGGTGATAAAATTTATGGCCCAGGCTTGTCCCCACTTCACAAATGGCCTGCCTGCCTGACTCCCCCCCCTCCCTCCCTCCCTCCCTCCCTCCCGCTCTCTCTCTCTCTCTCTCTCTCTCTCTCTCTCTCTCTCTCTCTCACTCACTTTATCTTAGAAATTCTTCCTGGTTAATTCAGATTTATCAGAGATTCCTTCCTACATTTTTCAGGTAAAAACTTAGTTTCATTTTCTTACTTAACATCAGTAGCTGTTTAGCCGCTTGGAGGGTCGTCACTACCAAGTCTATCTGACTCGTTTTATTAGGATGATCTGACCGACGCCTTACTAGAATTTACACGACCAGCATTGCTTACTGGCCCGAACCGAATTCATCTCACGTAAAGTCACACAGCGCGTAACTTTGTCAGCAAAAGAATTTGTTTAAAACGTGATGCATCTTTTTCAAGAAGCCGTCAGTCTGACGACTGCTGCTCCCTAAGCGTGTCTTCTTATTCTTCATTCTTACACAATATGCAATGCACGACTTTCAAGCAACTTTTATCAAGGATACTTTTCGACCAGTTACGAGTCCTCTTTGCGTATCTTTCCACGTTTCTCATACTGGTGAAGAGAGGTAGC
>NC_091337.1:3782322-3817322 GCF_038502225.1 Cherax quadricarinatus | reverse complement strand
AGCTCTATTTTATGCATGTGAACTGCAACATACTGTTATTTCTAGCAAAATAAAACTCGCTCGCTGCTCAACTTTTTCCTTAATGACAAAAGCTTGTGTGTGTGTGTGTGTGTGTGTGTGTGTGTATGTGTATGTGTGTGTGTGTGTGTGTGTGTGTGTGTGTGTGTGTGTGTGTGTGTGTGTGTACTTGCCTCTATGTATTAGCTTACTGTTATGTTGGTTGATTCTCGGCTCCTGACCTGCCTTTTAACGTTATAAGGCTTTTTTCCCCATGAATGTTGTCTTGATGCTGGTGAGGAGCTTTTGATTCACTGAACTGGGGCTAGCCTTCCTTTTCTTAGATCAACTCTGATTACCTCCAAGGCGTTGTATGACCCTTACGGGTTTAGTAGTTTCTCATGAGTATAACAATTTGTATATAATACGACTGTTTTCCAAAGTTTACTGTATCATTGGCTGTGTCTTATCTATTCTCAAAACTGCGTATATGTTTTCTTCCAGCACCCCACCCCCTCTTAATTCACACTACTTCCAGACCAACCTAAGCTACAATACGTTATAACATCGCTAATTAGTTTGCGATTTCAGCTTCCAGCTGCGTCCCATCGGTTCCAATTATTACCTTCAAAATAGCTTTGTCGCATCTGCTCTAAGAAATCCTATTATTATTTTATACTTTGCTTAGTCCCTGGTTCTTTGCCCTGAGAACAACAGGTTAAGTTCAGACTCCCCGTAAACCTCTCCAACTTAGTTTTCTCCTCGTCTGTTACTATCAATGTTGCGTGCCGTATACAGCATATTTTAAAGCGGATAAGGAAACGAGTGACACTAAAAATTAGCTTTGAATAGGAATTATTCAGTTGGGCATCGCATGAAAGGTTTTCTTTCCACCGAACAGACGATCAAAGGCTATTTCGATTCTGCATGATCTTCGTGGACCAGGAAGAAGGGTAAGAGATCCATCGTGGGGAGAATGCTTAATTAGTTGCCTCGAGGCAACTCAGGTAGATAAAATAAGTACAGAAAGGTGCTTCATATGCACGCCTGATTACTTACCATTCCCCAGGCGCTATATGACCCCATACGAGCTTAGCCCTTCTCTTCGAATGCAAAAAAAATAATATATGGTCGCCCTAGGAAATAACGGTGAGCTTAGCACCCTATTTAGGGCCCTAACTCTTGTGTTTTGTGTTCTCACTCATTCTTTCATAGACGTAATAAATAATGTCTTTTGGTTCCCGCACTGAGAGAAGTATTATCCACGGTACGGGTGGAGTTAGAACCCATGGCTTTAAGTTATTACACGGAGAGCAGTCCTGGAATAATCTAGGTAAAATGGACCAGAGAGCACCTGTACATGCCAATGTATGTAAAAAAGGAAACCTTTGAGGATAAAAGATCAGGCAAGCACTTAAGGGGAAACAAATAAGCTAGCATCCTCTTGTGATCTTTATGCTGTTCAAAGGCTCTTGATCCTCTGAACAAATCTGACTGCCTCCCAATAAGAAAATGCAGTCAGGTTTGATCTGAGGGCGAGAAGCTTTAATAACTTGGACGAAAATGGCTCAGAAGAATCCGAAAAGTCACGGTGTAGGTTTGTTGCATACACTCATGTCATGCATACTTGCATGCAGTAAGAGAGAGAAAGAGAAAGAGAGAGAGAGAGAGAGAGAGAGAGAGAGAGAGAGAGAGAGAGAGAGAGAGAGAGAGAGAGAGAGAGAGAGAGAGAGAGAGAGAGAGAGAGAGAGAGAGAGAGAGAGAGAGAGAGAGAGAGATAAAAGCATATATGATCTCTCAATAGTTCCTTGATCCTGTCCTTCTGTTTTTTTTTTTTTTTACATTTCCCCAAACACCATAATTTTAAGGACCCTCCACCAAATGGCTCACCACTGACAGGGCAATGTTCACCTACCCTTGCATACTAGAGGGGCTGTATGCTGCGAGTATAACTAGACCTGTCAGGATCTGGCAACGGGGCTGTAAAAATCCTCTGTTATATTCTGGTCCTCGTACCACGAGTATGCTTGCTATATCGGGCATCCAACCCTCTCGTTGCTTTCCCCTCCTCTTTCCCTGGGTATATTAATCTCATGATGTTGATGTAGGGCAGTGGGCCGAGCCCTCGAAGCGAATGAGAGTGACGTCATTATTTACGGGAGAGGGTGTGGAGGTAGTGTTTTATACAGGGTGTGAACGCAGATGCGAAACTCAGGGGGACTTTCTTGTTTAGAGGAAGAATTCACATCAGGCCCATAAATTGGAAATAGAGACTTAGGTGACATTTGGGTCCGTTTCTGACCGTTCTTAAAACGTTATTTAATAACCCAGGACTGACCGGAACCATCATTATCCAATTTCCAAAATTTCTTCTTTGGTGTGAAGTGTTTCGGCCACTGAATTGTCACATATTCCTCAAAGGAACTGTGGAATAAATAACAGCAACCACCAATGACACTTGCTGTGAAAATTTTAGTCTGGATGTAAAACCAAAGGGCTAATAACCTAGGATAACCCACCATGAAGTGGTTGCAGGATTTTGTCTTCTTCATCCACCTTTTCACTATTTCGTTCATAACACGAGAATGCCCTAGCCGATCGTCATCAAATTTTCAACGCTGGTGTGAACGATTTCTAAGGGAAGGTGTTGTTAAAGGAGTGTGTAGGAAGGATGGTATTATTTTGCATTAAATGACGGGGTATACCTCCTTAAGGACTGTGTCTTGATGCTGCTGAGGCGCTCTTGATCCAAGAAGCTGGGCATATCTCCTTCACTGTATCGAATTTGAACGCATACAGGTTTAGCGGATTCCTCTGATTAAAGCAAGAACAATTCTGAATAGGGTCTTTAATGTCTGATGCATCTTATGAAATGGACAATAAAAAAAATTCGGGATGAGGGGGAATTATGTAATCTGTGTAGGTGCAAATTTTTTCTCTGCAATAACTGTGGAATGCATCTGTTCGCCGCCTTCAGCCTTTCAGTGCCGATAAATCTTTCTTAATATGATGCTTCTCCTTGACGCAAGTTTTAATGTCAGTTTTATTAAACAAATTGATAATCGTGAGATAACTTGTAGACTCTTAATTAGAAATAAATCGTAGAGTTAGTCAAGTTTAGGTCGCTTAAAGTAATTTTTATGATCCCATAACCTGTGTGTCCTCAAGACTATTGCAAAACATTTGAATATATATCCAAAGTTTTAATAAAAATTACTTACTTTCTGGTTTGCTTATTTATTTACATAATCCTTAAATGCTGGCCATTTTAACTTGGAGAACAGTTTGGATTGCTTTTAGCCCGTGTAGGTCCTAATTTGCTCTTTTCATGAAAGAAACTGGGAAATTTTAAATGCTTGTTTGTGTGCTATAATTTCTAAGTACTTCATCATCTTGGCTTCAACTCTGATAACCTGATAATGCACCGTCCGAGGAGCTACTTAACGTGGTATACCTTACGATATGTTTCTCTGGAAGATAGCAAGAGCATGGTTCTTCAGTCTGTTTTCAAAACTGGTTGATGGCTTCAGTTTTGGAAAGTGTGTAACTCAGTATGCCATTTTAAAGAAATTGGGGAATTAATCTGTGTGCTAACATGTGAATTGCATTTCTGATTCGCTTCCAGTCTGCAACGCTAATTTTTAACTACGCCAGAAAATTATGCCCTAAGTGACTGACTATGACCATCCAGAAACAAATGAATGAATGTGACCCTACATTACTGAGCAAGCCTTCACATAGGACCATACGTGACCGATCAAGGCTATACAATCCCATACTTTCATGAATAAGACAATGACTAGCCAAGCAAGATAAAGTAAAACCGTGCATGATCAACCAAGACTATGCAGGAGGATGCATGACCGAGTAAGGATCATACAGGATCATTAAATAATGAAGACTTCATAGAACCATATTCATACAGAATGATACAGGATCATATTATGGAGCATATAAGATACTTTCGTGTTTCTCTCGGGATCATTACCACTAGTTAACGACGTTTAAGTCACAATTTTCATAATTAAAGTTCATTACTCCAAAATATGAATTTATATATTAAATTTGTCAATCAAATCCTGTATCAGTGAAAGAAAAAGTACATCTAAAAATAATACGAGCATATCAGTAGAGTAATGTACTCAGGGGAAGGAAATGACTTCCCCTGTAGTAATCCTGCGAACCCTGACGTGCTTATCTAGTTAAATAAACTATCACTGATAATTAATATGCTTTGATAATTGTGTATTGAAGGGCCGAGGAAGGAGGGTGGAGAGGATGAGTGCGAGTGTTTGTACTTACCTCGTTGTCTCTTGGTGGGATGAACTTCAGCTCTTGGGCTCCGCTGTTTATAAATTAAGGAGTACTGAGACGACGACAGAAATCCCTGAGCCAGTACTTACATCAGCAATATAATAAATCATAAATAAACTTCGTATTTTGTCACAAATATGGAAATTAAAAACAAACGGCCGCAGCATGTCTACCAAAGAGGTTCTTGGGCTGTCTGAGGCTGAGCTCAAATATTCTCGTGTGTGATTTATGAGGAATTAAAAATGCTATATCTTTCATCACAATTATGCTCTTATGGTTTTGGAACGAGTTTCGTAACACATCTACGAATATCGGAGTTTTCTTCACATGACTGATGAGCTAAGGGTTCCTTTCAGTCTCTGCATACCCCGGCACTGTTTTATTAGTGTGTTGATCACCCCTAGGTCTTTTTTTATAATTTGGATGTATAGTCGAACCCCAGAATACGTTTGATTCAATTTTACTCTGAAAGTCATTCAAGGGGCAGCTTCGATTATTCAAGGTTTTGTGGCCTAAATTGTTGGGTCTACAAAAGGGAAGGAACGCGACAGAAACCAGAATAGGAGAGTGACGAAAGGAATGACCAAATGAATGATCGGGGTGAAAAAATAGGCAGAGTAATAGAAAAGGAACACACAGAGAAAGGGATAAAAAATATACAATGGTGTAGAGACAGAGGAGGGATGAGGAAGGGAGAGGAAATAGTCTGAAAATAAACAGATTATTAAGATTTAAAAAAGTCACGCCAGGAAACACAATGCCACATAAGACAATACCACATATCGGTGCCCACAATGCCTCGCATGCATAGAGGCATTAGAATCCAAAAGCTACACAGACATGCGCATTATACCCACAAGGTCAAACACAGGTATCAGAACCCACAAGTGCAAATGCAGAGGTATCAAAATCCACAGTTACATAGGCGTCAGGATCCACAGACACAGATGAATATGTCTAAGGCTGAAGAAATACTTCGTAGCATCCCGATGACTAATCTGAGTTTTCTACTTCCAGCTGTGCCCTCGTATTCTTCTTTCCTTTCTCTCAAACAATCTGTCCCTATTTACCCCTTTAATTCCTCTCGGTATTTTGTACTTTATTTCAACCCCTAATCCTTCTGTCCTCACAGTGATTCACAGGTAGGAGAATCAGATCCCACCAACACAGACACAGAAGCATCATAATCCATAATTACAGACAACAGAATCCACAAAGATCCGTATTTCCTATTGAGAAAACAAAAGTAAATATTGCTATGAACAATAGAAACATTCTTCAAAGAGAGAGACGTCTTAAAACAAGCTTTTATTGGGGCAACATTTCGCTCTGTGTAGAACTTTAAAAATTAATTGATAAGCCTCTAATAAACCGAAATGTCTTCCAAATAAAAGCTTGTTCTTAGACGTGCGTCTCTGCGATTGTCGGCAACGCGACATTAGAATCCATAAATAGCAGAATAAAAGAAAAGATACAGAAAAGCAGACGAAAGTTTTATAAGGCGACCAGATGTACTTCCGTTGTACGTTTAGAAAAAAAAACAGTAATCTTGGAAACATGTGAATGCTCCTTGAAAAGAGAGCAGGAATTTTCCAGGTGTCTTTTATCGAGATCCACATTTTCCCGGTGTACCCAGCTCTTCCTCCCTATTTTTTTTTTTTTTGTCAGCCGTTCTCGTTCTTCCCCGTCCTCCGTTCTTTCTGTTCATATTTCAGTCTTCCTGTATCTTCTGTTGTTTTTTGGGTGCGCGCGCGCTTGAGCATACATTTTACATACAGTATACATATTCATTCAGACTCTCCCACCTATTTTGCACCTCAAGTTCAATATGTTTTCCCAATATCTGCTGTGGCCCGACCATCGCAGATATATGGCATCACCTTTGAGCAGCGAACAGTCAACGGGAATGCTATCAAAGGACCTTGATCTTACTCCACTTTACCGGCGACGAGGATTGGAACCCTTGTCGTCAGTACTATTGTAGGTTCAAATTCACTTGTGTTTGTGCATGTGTTTAATCGTGCATTTCTGTGTTTTCAGCTCGAAGTCTGCCTTTAAGAACATTGTATAGTCGTTTAGCGGCACTAGATCCAAGTTCAGTGTTACAAGATCCTAGTTTAAAATTATTAATTACTAGTTAAACGGTACTAAATCGAAGTTAAGTCTCTGTTAGAAAGACAATTTTGAGAAACGAGCAGCTCGCTTTCTGACAAACGTAAAGAGCACAAAAAAAAGTTAACGAGATTTGGTCCCAGTTTAGCATTATTCGATTCCAGTATTTTTTTTCTCTTCATTAGAATTCTGAGATATTAAATCTATTGGAAGTTTGCATTTAATTCCCCATAAGTTTCCGCAAACTACTCTCTCCTTCCTCGGATCGAACTTAATTACCTCGCATTTCTCAAGTGTTGTATAACCCTTATGGATAATATTACTAACCCTTAATGATAATACTACTGCTGTTGTTGCTGCTACTGCAGCTGCTGTTGTTGCTGCTACTGCAGCTGCTGTTGTTGCTGCTACTGCAGCTGCTGCTGTTGCTGCTACTGCAGCTGCTGTTGTTGCTGCTACTGCAGCTGCTGTTGTTGCTGCTACTGCAGCTGCTGCTGTTGCTGCTACTGCAGCTGCTGCTGTTGCTGCTACTGCAGCTGCTGCTGTTGCTGCTACTGCAGCTGCTGTTGTTGCTGCTACTGCAGCTGCTGTTGTTGCTGCTACTGCAGCTGCTGTTGTTGCTGCTACTGCAGCTGTTGTTGCTGCTACTGCAGCTGTTGTTGCTGCTACTGCAGCTGCTGTTGTTGCTGCTACTGCAGCTGCTGCTGTTGCTGCTACTGCAGCTGCTGTTGTTGCTGCTACTGCAGCTGCTGTTGTTGCTGCTACTGCAGCTGCTGTTGTTGCTGCTACTGCAGCTGCTGTTGTTGCTGCTACTGCAGCTGCTGTTGTTGCTGCTACTGCAGCTGCTGTTGTTGCTGCTACTGCAGCTGCTGTTGTTGCTGCTACTGTAGCTGCTGTTGTTGCTGCTACTGTAGCTGCTGTTGTTGCTGCTACTGTAGCTGCTGTTGTTGCTGCTACTGTAGCTGCTGTTGTTGCTGCTACTGTAGCTGCTGCTACTGTTGTTGCTGCTGCTGTAGCTGCTGTTGTTGCTGCTACTGTAGCTGCTGTTGTTGCTGCTACTGTAGCTGCTGTTGTTGCTGCTACTGTAGCTGCTGTTGTTGCTGCTGCTGTTGTTGCTGCTACTGTAGCTGCTGTTGTTGCTGCTACTGTAGCTGCTGTTGTTGCTGCTACTGCAGCTGCTGTTGTTGCTGCTACTGCAGCTGCTGCTGTTGCTGCTACTGCAGCTGCTGCTGTTGCTGCTACTGCAGCTGCTGCTGTTGCTGCTACTGCAGCTGTTGCTGCTGCTGTTCTATTACTACCACTACTACTAATAACGATAAATTATACTAGCGATAAAATAAAAATAACGAAAAAATAATAAAAATAACGATAAAATATAATAAAAGTAACGATAAAATATAATAATGAAAATAACGATAACTTATTTTTAATCTGTTAAAGTTCATTTTTTTAATATGAATATCATGGAGGTCTTTCCTGTAGGGTCTTTCCTGTAGGGTCTTACCTGTAGGGTCTTCCCAGGGACGTCGCCGACATCTTCTCCCGCCCCACCCCGTCCAGCTACCCTCAGGGGCGCGAGTAGTCAGGCCAAGACGCAGTGGAAGGTAAGTGGATGGATGAAAAGGAGTAACTGAAGATAAGGGGTGGAGTTGGCAGAAATGGAAGACAGATAAAATGCTGCAGGTGATGGATGAGCTCAGGCTCCTGGGTCAACACAGAGGCTCTAGTTCCTGACTCTCGCGTTATAGATTAGGCTTTTCTTTCGTATTTAATAATTCAGTAAAAATGCAATAAAAGAGGTGGAAGAAGAGTTGAAAAGAGGGGATGATGGAGGTAAAGGAGAGAAGAAGAGGACCGGACAACCTCCCGGTGGCAACCTCACAGAGGCAACCTCCCGGTGGCAACCTCAGAGACGTTTTACCACAATTTGAATTGTCAAATGTGCCATCGGTGTTGGCCAACTTCTACTTTAGATGTGATTGAAGACAACACTTGGGTTAACCTAACTGTTGGTGTTGGCAATTCCAGGCTGTGTAGCAGCCAAGCTCTCTCCTCGTAAACACGACGTTAATGCTGAGTCTGGTGGTAATGGTGCCTGGCTCCCAAGTCTTCTGGCACCTTCACTATTCACGCTGGCCTATGCTGCTGTTGCTGTAGCTACTACTGCTGTTACCCTTGCTGCTGCTGCTGTTGCTGTAGCTACCACTGCTGTTACCCCTGCTGCTGCTGCTGCTGCTGCTGTTGCTGTAGCTACTAATCCTGTTACTCCTGCTGTTACTGAAGTTACTACTGCTGCTACTCCTGATGTTGCTATTGCTGTTACCGGCGCTGTTTTTCTCGTCATAGTAAATATGGTGGTTCAGTTTCTTTGCTTGTGCAACATTTGCACTAAGCAATTTTTAAATTATATATATATATATATATATATATATATATATATATATATATATATATATATATATATATATATATATATAATTTGTTTTAGTGTGTAGTTTTATGTTTGTTCAACGATTAACGACATCAAGTTCATCTTAAAAATAAGTCATCCCATTTATACTGGGGTTACAACTCATGCCACATCATGCCATTTAATTACCAAGTAACTAAAGAGTACTGTCTAGATCCATTCAGCCAATGAGCTTCTATAATAATAGTGATTCCGTAGTCTGAATGGCTCCTCTGGTATTTGTCTCTCCAGGTCATGTAAGATTCAGCTTCTCTTTTATCTCGAGTCCTTCAGCTTCGGCATCTATCTGGTGGCAAGTCTGTTTACTACATTTAGTTTCTTTAGGTGAAGGTTCTGTGCTGGCGCTGCATACTCGAGAATGTCGTGTAAACTGTCCGGAAATTTGTTGCTCATTTACATGAATTTGTAGCTCTTACACTTGTTTATTTTGCGTTTTGTGTCTTATAAGTCTGTGTAATGTGTACTCCCGAACCTTTTCTTTCTTCTTGTTGTTATTTCCCTTTTTATGTAATAAATACCCGACAGTTTTCTCAGAAGTTATTATAATTAGAGTTTTTGTTTATGAAGAAAATAGAGTTTTTTTTTTTTCATCAGCATCCTTAAGGAATCGAGCATTTAAAATTAAACGAATTCCTCTCTCTCTCTCCGCACACACACGCACGCGCACGCACACACACACGCACGCACGCGCGAGCGCACACACACACACACACACACACACACACACACACACACACACACACACACACACACACACACACACACACACACACACACACACACACACACGCACTTGATAAAGCACGTCAAGAAACTAGAGAAAGTACAAAGGTTTGCGACAAGGTTAGTTCCAGAGCTAAGGGGAATGTCCTATGAAGAAAGATTAAGGGAAATCGGCCTGACGACATTGGAGGACAGGAGGGTCAGGGGAGACATGATAACGACATATAAAATACTGCGTGGAATAGACAAGGTGGACAAAGACAGGATGTTCCAGGGAGGGGACACAGAAACAAGAGGCCACAATTGGAAGTTGAAGACACAAATGAGTCAGAGAGATAGTAGGAAGTATTTCTTCAGTCATAGAGTTGTAAGGCAGTGGAATAGCCTAGAAAATGACGTAGTGGAGGCAGGAACCATACACAGTTTTAAGACGAGGTTTGATAAAGCCATGGAGCGGGGAGAGAGAGGGCCTAGTAGCAACCGGTGAAGAGGCGGGGCCAGGAGCTAGGACTCGACCCCTGCAACCACAAATAGGTGAGTACAAATAGGTGAGTACACACACACACACACACACACACAAGATGGAGACTGACCTTTCGAGAACTTAAGGAAAATACTCCTGGCAGAGCACGCCAAGAGCCAATAAGTTTCCTCTCGACACTGGAACACCACACGCCATCCTAACCTCTACCATGTGACAAATGAAGCTTCCCAACCTTTCCCTACCCTGCCCCAAAACATCGTCTGTCCCCTACTCTATACCCCCCTCACTTACTACACTGTCTTTCATCTTTCACTATCACCGTCTATCTACCTGGAGGTGGTTACGGGGGGTCAACGCCCGCTAGGTCTGGTCATCGACCAGGCCTCCCGGTGGATTAGGGCCTGATGAACGAAGCTGTTATTGACAGCACGTAATGCACCATACGAACCACAATCTGGCTGATCGGATACTGACTGTCCCGTTTCCTCTTGAAGACAGCCGGGGGCCTACTGGTAATCTCTTTTATGTATAATGGGAGGCTGTTAAACAGTCTTCGTCCCCGGACACTTACTGTGTTCTCTCTCTTAGTGTACTTATGGTACAAAGGCTATTCATTGGGGTATATTGCACCGTCTGCCTAGTCTTATGCTTTAACAGGGATTAATTTCTGTGTGCAGATATGGGACCAGTCCCTCTAGGATTTTCCAGGTATAGATTATGAGGCATCTTTTTCGCCTGTGTTCCAGGAAGTACACGTAAATGGACTTCAAACATTTCCCTTCAGGTTCTTGGCTGAAATGCCTAGCCATGCTAGGTGTTCTAGTGGTACACTCTGTAATCATTATTTTACTACATGTAAACCACACAATAACCAAATTCTGTATACTCAGCACTGTAATCCTTATAGAGAATAAACTTTGAATTTGAATTTGAACCAAAGGTTTTCTGCGCATTCTCTAGATCACGTTTCGCCTGCCTTGAACAGGGCAGAATTTTAGGGGAGAGAAAAAATTGACAAAGAGGATTATGATTTACATGTATCCCTTGTTCTGAAACTTCCCATTATCCATCCTATCATTTTTTTTTCTCGCAGATGTGATAATGACATTGTTGTGATCCTTGAAGGAGAAATCCTCTGATATCATCACGCCTAAGTACTTCATATTGGTTTTTTGTTCTTTTGTGTGGTTAGGAATTGCTTTATACTCCGTTCTATTATTTTCTCAAGTTTTCCCCCGAAAAAATTTTGATTCATTGAAACTCACGTTTACTGCCCTTTCCAGGAGAGAGAGAAGAGGAGAGAGAAAGAGAGAGAGGGGAAAAGAGAGAAAAGAGAAGAAAGAGAAAAAGAAAAAGAGAAAGAGAGAGAGAAAAAGAGAGAGAGAGAGAAAGAGGAGAAAGAGAGAGAGAAAAGAGAGAGAGAAAAAGAAAGAGAGAAAGAGAGAAAAGAGAGAAAGAGAGAGAAAGAGAGGAGAAAAAAAGAGAGAGGGAGAGAGAAAAAGAGAAAAAAAGAGAAAAAGAGGGGAGAAGAAAAAGGGAAAAAGAGAGAGGGAAAGAGAAAGGAAAGGAGAAAAAGAGAAAAAGAGAGAAAAAAGAAAGAGAGAAAAAAAGAGAGAGAAAAAGAAAGAGAGAGGGGAAAAAAAGAAAAAAGAGAGAGAAGAGAGAGAAAAGAAGAGAAAGAGAAAAGAGAGGAAAAAGAGAGAGAGAGAGAGAGAGGGGAAAAGAGAGAAAAAGAGGAAAGGAGAGAGAGAAAGGAGAAAGAAAAAAGAGAAAAAAAGAGAAAGAGAGAAAAGAAAGAGAAAGAGAAAAGAGAGAAAAAGAAAGAGAGAGAAAGAGAGAGAGAAATGTTCTTCAAGTTCTGTATAAAACTAGTCCCTTCTGCTGAGGGAAATTACAGACCTCAGTGGCAAACAGACCCCATCAATTCCCAAGGGAAAATTTGCTCCCTTTTTACCACAACTGTCAAATTTTAAAATTTTTGGGGACTCAACCAGCACCTTATACAGAGGACTTGATGACCTTCTTGCAGTGTTTGCAGAAAATTTTGTTATTTCCATATCTCTGGCTCCTCCCCCCATGGAGGATCTGGCAGAAGGCAGTCACATTAAACCCCCCGGCTACGTTGGATCTCTGCCCAAAAAGGCTGTTTTGCCCCAAGATCCCAACAGAACGAGGTGGGGAGTCCCCCGCACAACCGGGATGGGAGGTAATTCCCCCTTGCTCTGACTCCCACCACCGAGGAATGTTTCTCCGGGGATGTTGACCAAGTGAAAGTTTCACTGACAACCCCTAATCTACAAAAAACACTTTCCCTCCCCCGGAAATATGAAAAACCCTCAGATCACCCTTTGGGGCTTTCGTTGTGGAGGCTGCTACTCAACCCCAAAAGCATGGGGAAGGAAAAGGGGAACCCTCCACCAAAAAGAACCACACAAGCCTGTGGGCATGGGGGTGATGTTCAAAATTGGCCATTCTAAATGGGGGTGACACTAAAAAAAAGTTGCACAGGTAGGTGGGCCCAAAAACCTGGTGGCCCCTGGTCAGGAAAAAGGGTTTCTGCCTGAGAACTTATTCCACCTCAAAAACAAAGGATGGGACCCCCTTACTGTAGTCAAGAGGGCGGCCCTTTTTGCTGAACACTTTGTAAAAAATAGTTCCTGATCCAGCAAGGGTCCCCCCTTTTGGCTGCCAAGAACTGTTCACTTCAGTGGTGAAAAAGGCAGGGGGAGGCATTTTTCAAATCCGAAAAAAGGGTGTGGGCCCAGGGTTAGCCAAGATTGTGAAAAGTGTGCGACCAGCTGCAGCACCAAACTGCATCTTTCAGCACTGCCTGACAGTGAAAAGGGCCTTTTATGGAAAGGGGCAAATGATCACTTTCAAAAAAAGAAGACAGAGCAGAAATCGGCAACACGAAGTGTCACTTTGTCAATCACGGGTAAGACCCTTTTGAGACAATAATCTAAGACAAATGACAGATTTTTTGACAACCCCCCTTTTTGGTCTCAATATGGCTTGGAAAGGTTCCCTCTGCTGATCTTGAAAAACCTCCCACAAAGGGGCCCCAGTCATGGATGAACCCAAAGTCAGCTTGGGGTCCCTGGCATTGCTGGCGCTTTCGACCGGGTGGGCCCCGGGGCCCTTTTAGAAAAACTTCGCACTGGGAATTGCAGGCTTACGCTATTCCCCTGGTTCTTTGGTGATCTCATGTGTTCTCAAGGGAAACGGAATCGCGAATCCTATTAAAGTTTTCCCAAAAGGAAGCGTGCGGGGTCCTTTGTTAGGAATTCTCTTCCGCCCTCTTCATCTCACCCCAGAATCACTGCTAGAAGACTGTCACTGCACCCACTTATAAAAGAAAAAAAATCCCAGCTGCTCTGTCATCAATCACCAGCGAGGTATAGCGGGGGGAAATGAGGGCAAAACTTTTGCACCTGAAAAAACGGAAAGTGATCGTCTCTAGGCACCTGATAGTAATGCTGGGCAGAAAAGATGAATGGGAGGGTTTGGGCACCGGGAGAAAAGTTATATCCGGGGTAAAATTTGGCCCCAAAAACCAGAAGAACCATGTTGTAAATCAAAACGGCGGGGCTTCAGCACTTCGCCGTATCTCGCATCTGCGCAGTGGGGGGTTAAGACCCTTTAAGAGAAAATACGCCCCCCGGGTATGCCCACTTTTTTGGTTACCTCCCCCTCTCATCTGCGACTCTTCGAGGGGAGCAAGACCCCTTCCTCCCGGCCCCATCCGGGATAGATCTGTCATTTAGCGACCTTCATCTGGGGGGAGGGGGTTTTTATGTTATGTAAAAGGCCAATATTGTCAAAATACCACTTTTGATCCCTTCAGAAGCGTGAAACAAGCTTTTCCACAAGAGGGCGGGCAGCAATTTCCTGGCTTTTTTCCCCAGAACATCACCCATCGGATCTACATCCCCGGAAACTAGAGGGAAACACTTTACAGCATAATGTTAAACAGAAAACTCAGTTGATCAAATGAAAATGCTGGCCCACAGATGGCCCCCACCATCCTTTTCCCCTACTTGTATGCTCTAACAAAATGCTTTCAAATGACGGGGTGTGGAAAAATCTTCCCCAAAAAATTGGGGGAATCCAACCAAATGCTGTCAATAAAGGGGATCCAATTTTCAAAACCCTGTAAAAAAAAAAAAAAAAGAGGGGTGGTTTTGAATTCTTGCGTGTTTGAGTAAAAACTTGTTGTTTCCCCCTACTCAATCCTCCTTACCCAGTGTGGGTCGGGGCATAGTCACTTTCAACCCCCTCGGCACGTTGATCGTCTGACCACAAGGCCTTTTTACGACATTTAAAGACCCCAAACAGAACGGGTGGGGAGTCCCCCCGCCAACCGGTTTGGAAAAGAGGTTTGGATTTTTGTCTGACCACCACCGTTTGGGGAATCTCTTCCCCGGGGGATGTGAAACAAGTAAAGCCTTCCTGGAAAACCCCCCTTTTCTAAACAAAAACACATTCCTAAAGGAAATTTGTGAGAAGCCTCAGATCACCCTTTGGGTTTTGGCTTTCTTAAGAGGGGTCACCTAAGTAAAAGCTGGCGAAGGTATAAAGACACCCTACCACCATCGGGAACTTCACAACCCTGGCGGGGTGACGTTCAAAAGGGGGCCATTGCTAAAGGGGAGGTGGACACTAAAAGAAAAACTGCATCGGGTGGGGGGCCCAAAAACCGGGGTTGGTAAAGGACAAAGGTTATCTACCTGATAAACTCTTCCCCCCCAAAATGGGATGGGACCACCTCTACTATAGTCAAGAGAAGGGGCCCTTTTTTTGTTGAACACTTTCTCCAAAAATGAAGTTCCTGACCCAGCGAGGCCCTTTTTTGGCTCTGCAAAAACTGTGTCAAACGTTTTGGGTGAAAATAAGGCGGAGGGGGGCTTTTCCCTTCGTTGACCAAGAAAGGCGGGGAAACAAGTTCCCCCAAGATTGTGAAAGATGTGAAGTACGCATCTAACTCGCATTTTTCAGCACTGCCTAGTACAGTTAAATATCCCTCTTTTTGGAAAAAGGGGGAAATGTAGTCCCTGTTCAAAAAGAAGAGCAGAAAAAAATCGAACACAGACCAGTGTCATTCATTCAATCACGGGAAGATCCTGAGACAATAATCTCAAGACAAATAACGATTTTTTTGTAATCCTTTGATCTCAAATGGTTTGGAAAAGGGTTCCTGCTACTGATCAGTTTTTAAAACCCTTCCACTAAGTACCGTCACTGGATGAACCCAAAGTCAGCTGTGTGGCAGCCGGACATTGCGGCGTTTTGCCGGGTGTGGCACCAGGCCTTGAAAACTTCCCCCTTTGGGAATTGGGTCTCGCTATTTCCCTCGTGATTCCTTCGGGGAATTTAAAGCGTATTCCGGAACGGAATCAGAAAGCATCCTATTGGGGCAATTTACGGGAAGGGCCTGGTCCATTGTTTGGAATGTCTTTTCCGCCCTTCTTATCTCCCCCCGAATCACGCATATCGGACTGTACACTGCTTCATTATCCAAGAGAAGAAATGCCAGCTGCTCTTTCTCAATCACCACGGGGCCCAATTCAGCTTAAATGGATGGCAAAACTTTTTCCCTGAAAAACGCAAATATTGTTCTGGGCACCATGATGGTTCAGCAGTATAAGGATAAATGGAGGGTTGGCACCAGAAAAGTTGATATTTTTGGGGGAAAATTTTGACTCAAACCCCAGAAAAACCCTTTTTAAATCTTGCAAAAAAGGCAGCCGAAGCCGCATTCGCCATCCGCTTTGCTTGCAGATTAAAAGATCTGCGAGGCAAAAGACTCACACCAATTGCCCCACTTTTTTTTGCCCCCCCCTCATCTGCGACTGCGAGGAGAAACAGAGAAAGACGCCCATCCCCCTGGCCCCATCCTGGATGATCTGTCATTTCAGCAGAGCCTTCAAATAGGAGGGATGTGTGGGCCCTTACTTTATTCGGCCCAAATTTTGAATAAATACCGAAAAGAAAAAGGTTTAAATTAGACAGCAACCCTTTTGGGAAAAGAACCCAAGAGTTGCTTTTTTCAATTCAAAACCAAATTTTGTCAAAATACCCCGATCCACTTGGGGACAGGGGCGTTTTTTCACAAGCGGACAGAAACAAAAACCCATTGGGACTTTCTCCAGAACTACCCCATCTAATCTTATCCCGGATGCTGAGTAAAAACATTAAAAGAAATTATGTCAACGAGATAAATAGTTATAAAAATAAAATGCCCCACAGGGGCCCCTTCATTTTTCCCTCTTGATGTCTAAAACAATAAAAATGCTTTAAAAGGCTGAGTGGTTAGGCCTAGCCCAATGGGGAATTTTTAACCTGAAAAAGTTTGTCAAAAGTAGGATCTAATTGTAAAACCCCTGTGAAAAGAGAGAGAGAGAGAGAGAGAGAGAGAGAGAGAGAGAGAGAGAGAGGGGAGAGAGAGAGAGGGGGAAAGAAGGGGAAGAAGAAAAAACAGGGGGAAAAAAAAGGGGCAAAAGCTAAAAATCAAACTCGAGGCAAAGCCTTTATTTTTTTTTTTTTACCTTAGCTAGGGTTACAGGTGAGGGGCATCCTGCTAATTGAAGTGTTGCCTCAAAGGCAGGTAAAGATCCAATCATGGTGAGTGGCGCGGTCAGGGCGAGTGACAGCGACTCAGGTCTTAGCTAGACCATCAAATTTCTTTTCGAAAACCTGGTACTCATTTGAAATGAATACAGACTTGTTAATTACGTTCTTATCTGTTACTTATTCCTAGGTTCTATTCACTTGAATATGTTCTAGATCCTACTCAAATGTTCGCTTTCGTTGCGTGGCAATGCCTACCTTTTTTTATTAAACTGGTACTAATTAACACAGAGGATTTAGTACGTGACTGGGACTAATTCTTTCCTAGAATTACGTACTGGGAGTGAATGATATTACATACTGGAAATGGTTACATACCGGGAGTAAATGAAGTTACTGGGAAAGTATATTGTTGGAATTAATATAGTTCCGTCCTCTTGCTTACTGAAGTTACTTACGCCCTAGGAATGAACGAACTTGAATACTGGTAAGAAACTGTGAGCTGGGAAAAGTAAATAATTGAAATTAAATACCGGGAATGAATGGAGTAAGGTAAGGAATCAAGTTATCAAGAATGAAGCTTTGATTTGGGAATAAAGTAATGCACTGAGGCTGAATGAAGTTGTTCCCTCTTCTCAGTAACCAAGGAGACCCCTTCCTTTGAGGGTGTCATTGCTTTTGAAGAGTTACATTCGTTTAATTTTGACATTATTTAGTCTCCACTCCTTCATCCATTCTCTTCCACTTTCTGACATTACAGTTTCCTCAGTGAGGACCTTTATGGAAATTCTTACCTGGAGTCTACCTGGAGGGTATTCCGGGGATCAACGCCCCCGCGACCCGGTCCACGACCAGACCTCCCGGTGGAACAGGGCCTGATCAACCAGGCTGTTACTGCTAGCCGCACGTAGTCCAACGTAAGAACTACAGCCCGGCTGATCCGGCACTGACTTTAGGTATCTGTCCAGCTCCCTCTTGAAGGCAGTGTAGTCCTGCTTTTTTTTCTATATTTCTCAGAGCTGCCTTCTCCTCCTCAAGAATTATCATTTGGACATTTACTATCAGCTTCTGTCTAATGTGCTATGTTGAAATTATGATTCAGAATTTCTCATTCTGTTATTCTCTTATTTTCTCACCTTCACTCTTTCTTGCAATTCTACTTGCTTTTCATTTTCTCTTCGATGAATGTCTCTCCGTATCTATTCCACCCTCTGGTGCTTATTGTCTATGCCTCTCTCTATGTACCACAGCCTCTCGCAACTTCCTTTCTTCAATCTCTTCCTCCTACATAAGTACGAATTAAACTTCACTTTCCATCACTTTCCTGCCAGGCACTGCATCATGTCTTCAGTTGTCTTTCCAGTTGTCTTCCCCCACTGGACTACCTGGAGGAAGACTGGCATGCATATATTGACCCCTTATGTAGACTGGCTTATTTATCTCCTCTTCTGCGGTGCTCTTCTTCCTCGGCATCCTCTCTCTCTCTCTCTCCTTAAATTTTGAAAATTTTTCCCTTTTTCTATCACTTCTGCTTCAGATATTTCTTTCATCATTAACTTTCCGTCATTTCCTTCTCCTTCATTCAGGCGTTTCTTTCAAAAATTTTGTTTTTCTTGCTTTTTTATTTTTTTTTTTTACTTTCAAAACAGAGCCTCGCCTACGCTCTGTTTTTTCAGTATGAGCCGCTTTGCCAGAGCTCTCAGCCATAGTAGATTTTCCTGCAAGAGACGAGAAACGTTTGCAGGACAACGCTTCGTAGCACTGGGAGAAAAAGCGCTCGTGGGCGCAAAAGCCAACCCAGAGTATATTTGGGAGTTCGAGCGGAAGATATAGTGAATGCACTGACCCAAGGGCAAATATAACCCCCTCAGACTGGAAGCAACGGAGTAACCAGAAGTAAACAGGGAGGCAAAATAATGGGGAACAGGATATATGTGCATATCTCTCCTTAGGTGTGAATGGTGTCTGTTACCCATCATGTGTTTTCCTTCGGCAGCGTCAAACAAGGCTATGTGGAAGATCGACATTTTCCCCAAGATATCATCATCATATCTGCAATAACTAATGGCTGAAAACTGCCACTCGATCACCATATCGCTACCCAAACGCTAAAAAAATTACAAACTAAGCAGTACAGGGAAAATTCAAGGACACGTTGGGCGGTATACAAGCCGTGGTGGGGAGTGAGTGAGTGAGGAGAGGGAACCAGCGTTTGTTTACTTATCATTACCGAGGGTAGCGGCTTTCAGCCTCTGACACCTGCGCCTCTGGGCATCCTGGGTCGCGGCTTTTGGTAGAGGTATGAAAGAAGTGGCTGGCATCTTCTCTTTGTGCCAGACTCTTTTGTTGCATTTTCTTCTGGGAGTTGCTTTCTATCTGCCAATTGTTAATAAACGGAGGATTTCGGCATTTCGGATTCAAGGAGGGAGTGGAAGGTCTAGAGTGCAATATAAAAGTCTGGCCAAGATTTGAGTAGTTTGTGTATCATAGCTTATGCTCTGCTCTAGAACTAGTTTGACTGCAAATCTTTAATCTTACCCGAGTTACAATATGATCTGACTAGGTGCAGGCTCCACCGTAAACTGGTGCTTCATGCTGGAAGATTAGCTTGTGTTCGGTGTATGATGTGAATGAAAATACTTCCTGGTATCGAAGAGGTATTTTTTTTTGTTACAAAGTTTACAACTGAGGCAAGATTTTGCCTACTCACCTAATTGTACTCCCTCACATGTGGGGTCGAGAGCTGATTCTCTACTGCCCACAGCCTCTCAATTACTCTTGACTGCATGCGCAGTTTTGAGAGATTCAGCACTCAACGCCACATTTAAAGAGCTACAGTCTGTGACAGCAAGTATGCAGTGTGATTGCTTTTTCATAAAGCAAAATTTGCTGATGTATCTAATTTTATACTTTTTGTAGTTCAGAATCCAAATAAAGAGAATCGACACCGTCAGAGTGATAAGTATTGACTTAATAAATCAATTGGCGCTCACGAATAGAAATTGGTGCAACAAATAAAAACACCCAAGATAATAAAAACAAAAAAAACATGAATAAATACTACTAACAAGAAAGAAATATACAAGACAAAGGAACTTTTTCAGACTTGAACGAAAAGAAGTTCAAGAGATACTGATAATTTTATACATGAATAAGTAAAGATCAGAAAAGTACAAGCAAAATTAAGGAATATAATTGGCTTAGGAAGGCTCTTAAGAATATTTTAAGCCAAGAAATAAATTAAATTATAATTATATTGCTAAACTTTCTAACACTTTTCATATTTATGGTAAAAGTTTGGCCAGAGTGCTTAGGGTCGCTAATGTTGTTTTAGGAAGGTCAGGCGAACCAGTGTGGTAAGCTTAATGGCAAGAGTTTCCTGAGTCCGTGTTGGTAAGACAATTTAAATGCATTCTGTGGCATGCGAAGACTTCCAGGTTTGTGTCGTGGTGCTGTGTGCTTATTTAATAATGAGTGGGCATGGTGTATGTGATTAGTTGAGCTATTTGTGTTTGCAGGGGAACCAAGGGATGAGATCTCACTCGCTACAATCATTCTTGCGTGCATGCGTGTGTGTTGGAGTGCATTCGTGCGGTCACCTAGACGTGTTTGCGAACGAAAGGATCACAGCTCCTGGCCCCTCCTCTTGAATTACAATCACCGGCATTATTGGCTCCTGGCCTCAGGGGCCGTATCACAGCTGCTCTCGAAATGAAGTGTTCGTGTGACGAAATTCTAGCTCCAGGTCTGAGATTACCAGACCAGCGCCTCTGCCACTGAGCCACAGAGTTCATTTTGCCCCAGCACTAAGAATCCTTATGAAATCTGTAATGGTCATTAACTGTAACCCACCACAGATTTTTTTTTATAGGGAAGTCTCGACTCAACTAGCAAGTCGTGACAGGCATAAAATCCTCGGCTGTCTACCTTTAATTATTTACATGGACCGTTTTAGCAAAGCAATGCCTATATATGCGAGCAGCAAAGCTATCAAAACTTGAAGTTTTATAACTAGAAGCTTGGAACATTAATGGCCGGGAATAATACTAACATTGTAATTTACCTGTTAGACAGCATTTTTTAATATGCCATTCAGTTTCGTTATCCAAATTACTTAAAAGACGAAGTTATGCTGGGAAGGGTAGAGAGAAGAGCAACCAAACTCGGACCAGCACCCAGAAACAAACCTAATGAAGACCGGTAACATTTAACCTCTACGATGGAAAAACAGTCATTTAACAGCTAGCTCGACAAGCACTTTGCAAGCACAGGATTTAACTAGATATATCGTGCTCTAGCGGGAGCAGTTATCAGAATTAACAGGGCCTAATAAGCTACAACAAGGGAATGGGGAAGAGAGGACAGGAGCGAGTT
This sequence comes from Cherax quadricarinatus, assembly GCF_038502225.1. Lineage (NCBI taxonomy): Eukaryota > Metazoa > Arthropoda > Malacostraca > Decapoda > Parastacidae > Cherax > Cherax quadricarinatus. The sequence goes on along the minus strand of NC_091337.1, from coordinate 3,796,281 downwards.
GTTCTTGCCTTGGATACCTGCTTCATTCAAACAATCGCTAAATATACTCTGAAAACCTGCACGGTATGTTATATACACGCAACTGACGGGGATGGATATGTACATATATATATAAATTATATATATATATACATACACACACACACACACACACACACACACACACACACACGTGTGCGTGTTCATGAAAGTTCGCTTTACTGCGAGTTTGTGTGCATCTCACTTGCGTGTCATGTGCGTGTTACACGCGAATCATATCGTTTTCATGGTTTTTCTGGGCTCAGGAAACTAGCCATGTGAGTAATGGAGTGTGTGTGTGTGTGTGTGTGTGTGTGTGTGTGTGTGTGTGTGTGTGTGTGTGTGTGTGTGTAAACACGTGTTATGTGAACTAAAAGGCTCCTTAGTATGTGTACATATCACTGACTCATCATGTAAGCACCACGGGCTGGTGTCGTTCGCCTCGTGTCAATGTAATTATACATTTCCTTGGGTGCTGTGCGTGTGTGGTCGGCAGCATGCGTGTACATGGTTGTATGTACATACCATGAGCGTATGGCAAGTCATGTATATTTTTGTTGTGCGTATGAAAAATATTGTAATCACAATAAACAGGTGATGTCACAAAATGAAAAATAACCACTGCAGAAATATAGTGAAATTCCATATATATTATACACATTGTATATATATATATATATATATATATATATATATATATATATATATATATATGTCGTGCCGAATATGTAAAACTGGTCAATTAGCAAGAACTCATTTAAAATTAAGTCCTTTCTAAAGTTTTCCTCTTATACGTTTAAAGATATATTTTTTTCATTAATGTTAATGTAAAAATTTTTAAATTTGCTCCAAAACAATCTTAGAAAACTTGCCTAACCTTATTATAACAAGAACAATTTATTTTAGCCTAACCCAACTAAATATATTTTGTATTTGTTTACAATAATTTAATACTAAACAAACACAGTGAAATATTTTTTTTTTTCGTTAAGTTCAGAATGATTTTGGCGAAATTATTGCATACACAAATTTTCGCTTGTCCTATATGGCAAGATGATCGTTGCTATTTAAGCAAAGATCGCAAGTTCTGCCTATTCGGCACATTATTATTATTTATATATATATATATATATATATATATATATATATATATATATATATATATATATATATATATATATATATATAAAATATACATACATACACACACACACATTCATAAGCATACATGTTGAGGTGATAATTGTAATTTGTGGCCCGTGTCGTCAGTCGTGTGTACGAGATCGTGTTGTTTTGTGTGCGTGTTGCAGTCGTGTGTGTTGCAGCCCGTGTGCGTGACAGAGGCGAGGTGTAATAATGTTTTGTGGTGGTGTCGAGGGAGAGAGAAGGGTGTATTTATGTGTGCGCGTGTCAGTCTGTGTGTACTCCTGTGTGTACAGTTTGTGTGCATGAGTGCTTGTGCTGCTTGATGATGCGAGTGATTGTGTGTGTGTGTACTCACCTATTTGTACTCACCTATTTGTGGTTGCAGGGGTCGAGTCATAGCTCCTGGCCCCGCCTCTTCACTGATTGCTACTAGGTCCTCTCTCTCCCTGCTCCATGAGCTTTATCATACCTCGCCTAAAAACTATGTATGGTTCCCGCCTCCACTACTTCACTTTCTAGGCTATTCCACGGCTTGACTACTCTATGACTGAAGAAATACTTCCTAACATCCCTTTGATTCATCTGAGTCTTCAACTTCCAAGTGTGTGTGTGTGTGTGTGTGTGTGTGTGTGTGTGTGTGTGTGTGTGTGTGTGTGTGTGTGTGTGTGTGTACATATACGTATATAATACATGTGCCGAATAGGTCAAATTGGTCAATTAGCAATAACTCATTTAAAATTAAGTCTCTTTCTAAAAATCTTAATATGTTTTCAGTCCTCGCGATCCAGAAGACACAGTATTATATTCACGGAAAATAATGTACACCGCAGGAAGTTATACAGCCTCTGTCGAATGGAAATTTCATCCCATTTAGTGAAGTAGCTTCAGTTCCTTGAATCAAGAATCCTTCACAAAAAAATAAGGTGCAGCTTCTTCCCATAAAATTGATCAAGCCTCTCCCAACTAATTCTCAGCATTTAAAATCGATACTGTCACATCAGCCATCTTAGTCACCATCAGAAACTCAAAAATGGAGAGAAGCGTCAAATTATAAAGACAGTTCAGAATAGCCTTTTGTTTAGCACCAAGTTTCGCTCACTCCTAAACGAAACTAGTAATAGCTTCGCTCGCTCTCTCGCTCTCTCCATTGCCTGTCGTGTACCTGACTGCTGCAAGCGTCACCAGAAGCACGAAAATAAACTAGACTAGAATGTACTTTCCAACTGTGCTTCAGTCATGCTTCATTCTTTACACTTCTTTATCAGACATTTTACCCGAGCGATGGAAGCCGAGACAATGTTAATTTTTTTTTTTTACCAATAAACGAGTTTTCATTTTGACAAGTCATCTTCGTAGTCTATATTAACAACAGCATAATGATAAATAAAGTTCTCGTGCAGAACGAGCTCTCAGCAGGAAAAAAAAAAAAAAAAATCACAAAATCGCGTTTTTTTTTTTTTACCGGTATTTTTCCTTCATTGACCTTAGCAATACTCCTCTGAATCCAATCGTAGGAGGAACTGTGCCAAAATTTCCACACGAGTTGGTTAGCAGTTGGAGTATTGCTTCTAGGAGCCTACAGGCCATAGAAACAAATTAAAAAAAAAAAAAAAAAAAAAAAAAAAAAAAAAAAAAAAAAAAAATTGGCGGGGGCCTTTTTTTTTTTTACATTATTCCACCTGTTGAAGAATTTACCAACAATTGTGAAGACACACACACACGTGTAATGCTAGGATATTTTATCGAGGAACTTTTCGCCATGTTTCGTGTGCGTAACGTTCATTCACTGCACGTGTATTTTAATAGCTTTATCGTCCACCCCACACCCATCCTGTGAGGGGTAGCCAAAACACCAGAATCACATAATGGGTCAAAGGCAAACACGTAAGGGGTCCAGGACATCAATGTAACGATAGCTAATCAAGTTGCAGCTGTAATGACCTACTTGCAGGTTCTAGATCTGGTTCCAGTTGTAATGAGTTGGTAATACAGCCATGAATTTATTCACGAAACACTACAGTGTAGGTTACGTATGATTTTCAATTACTTTTTTTTAATCCTATGAGTTATTTCACAGCTGTTGTTATATCCCAACTCTTAACCGGGATTTAACAATAACTAAATTAAATTTCTCGCAGACAAAACGCCTGAACAATATTAGATTTCCGTTTGTTATATCTTGGTTGCAAAAATGCACCAGCTGTTGTCACAGGGAGGGACTCCTCGCAGCTGGTGTTGGTGCAAGAAACCCACCCATCAGCTAATGCCACAGGTGGCGGAAACCCATCTGGCAGCTGGTGGCACTGGAAACAGAAACCTCATTTACTGTAACTACTATTGTCAGTTGTGGCAGAAACCCCACTTAAACGTTTTCAGTGGTGTCAGGTACCCTCGGTTATCACAGGTGCCCAAAACTCCGCTTAACAATGTCGCAGATGGCTGAAATTGTCTTCCCAATCGATCCGAATTGCTCATATGGTAATGTGAGATAGAGAGAAAGGGTGCAGAGCGAGGGAGAGAGCGAGGGAGGAAAGAGGGGGGGGGGGAGGAAAGAGAGGGGACCATGATATTCTTGAAGGTCTGTTGATCCATGGAACGTGAGCAATCTTCCCTTCCCATTAACCATGGCTAATAATAATGATAAAAATAAATACATTAATAATCTATTTTTAGACTGAGGTGGTTTGGTTGAACAGAGAATAGAACATAAGAACATAAGAACGAAGGAACACTGCAGCAGGCCTACTGGCCCATGCGAGGCAGGTCCAAGTCTCCTATCGGCTTAAGCCAATGCACCCAACCTAGTCAGGTCAGGTCACATTGACTTAAGGGAGGAACACGGCAACCGACCTGGTAGCACAAGCTATCAGGTCCAACTCACACCCACCCACACCCACTCATGTATTTATCCAACCTATTTTTAAAGCTACACAACGTTCTGGCCTCTATAACTGTACTTGGGAGTTTGTTCCACTCATCCACAACTCTATTACCAAACCAGTACTTTCCTATATCCTTCCTGAATCTGAATTTTTCCAACTTAAAACCATTGCTGCGAGTCCTGTCTAGGCTAGATATTTTCAGCACACTATTTACATCCCCTTTATTTATTCCTGTTTTCCATTTATACACCTCAATCATATCCCTCCTAATTCTACGTCTTTCTAGAGAGTGTAGATTCAGGGCCCTTAGTCTATCCTCATAGGGAAGGTTTCTGATACATGGGATCAACTTTGTCATCCTCCTTTGAACATTTTCCAGAGCATTTATATCCATTCTGTAATACGGTGACAAAACTGTGCAGCATAATCTAAATGAGGCCTAACCAAGGATGTATAGAGTTGAAGAACAACCTGAGGACTCCTATTATTTATGCTTCTTGATATGAAGCTAAGGATTCTATTAGCTTTATTGCGAACACTTATGCACTGTTGTCTTGGTTTCAGATTACTGCTAACCAGAACTCCTAAATCTTTTTCGCAATCCGTAATATTAAGATCTACATTATTTAGTTTATATGTGGCATGGTTATTGTCCTGTCCAACATTTAGAACTTTGCATTTGTCTATATTAAACTGCATCTGCCACTTCTCCGACCACTGCATCAGTCTATTCAAATCTTCCTGGAGTGCTCTAATGTCCTCGTCAGAATGAATTCGACGGCCTATTTTGGTGTCATCGGCAAACTTGCTGATGTCGCTCTTTATGCCCTCATCTATGTCGTTTATGTAGATTGTGAACAGCAGGGGGCCCAACACTGACCCCTGTGGAACACCGCTCGTGACGCTTCCCCACTCTGATTTCTCCCCATTTATGCAAACTCTCTGCTGCCTATTTGTCAACCATGCCTCTATCCAGGAAAAAATTTCTCCTCCTATTCCATGTGCCTTAATTTTCCTCAATAGTCTCTGATGTGGGACCCTGTCAAAAGCCTTACTGAAGTCCATATACACAATATCATATTCATTACCATGATCTACCTCCTCAAATACCTTAGTGAAAAAAGTTAATAAATTCGTAAGGCAGGAACGCCCCTTTGTAAAACCATGCTGAGATTCGTTGATTAATTTATGCTTTTCAAGGTGGCTACGAACTGCCTCGGCAATTATTGACTCCATAAATTTTCCCACTATGGAGGTTAGGCTTATTGGTCTATAGTTCGAAGCTAAGGACCTGTCACCTGCTTTGAAAATAGGTATCACATTTGCTATTTTCCACTTATCTGGCACCATGCCAGTTTGTAGTGATGTGTTGAAAAGATTAGCCAAAGGTTTGCTAAGCTCCTCTTACATTCCTTTAGAACCCTTGCATACAGTTCATCAGGGCCTGGGGATTTGTTAGGTTTTAATTTATCTATTTGCCTAAGGACCATGTCACTTGTGACCCTAATCGTGCACAGATTATCGTCCTGTTCCACATAATTTATCATTTCTGGAATATCGCTGGTATCCTCCTGTGTAAAAACTGAGAGGAAGTATGTGTTAAAAATTCTACACATTTCCTTATCACTGTCAGTGAGCTGACCCGAGGAACTTTTGAGTGGGCCTATCTTGTCCCTGATCTTACTTCTGTATACCTGAAAGAATCCTTTTGGGTTAGTCTTCGATTCTCTTGCAACTTTAACCTCATAATCTCTTTTTGCTTTTCTAATTCCCTTTTTTATTTCTCTCTTTAACTGAATATATTGATTTCTTAATTGTCCCTCTCCTCTTTTGATTTGCCTATATATGCCTCTCTTTTGACCAATCAGATATTTTAATCTATTGTTCATCCATTTAGGATCATTTTTGTTTGATCTGATTTCCCTATTTGGAACATAATTTGACTGAGCAGCTAGAACTATGCCCTGGAAAGCGTCATATCGGCAACCATCACCACCTACCTGACCCTTAGTCAGGTCATTCCAGTTCAGCCCACCTAAGTAATTTTTCAGTCCTATGAAATCAGCCAAGCGAAAGTCAGGGACGGAGACTTGATTGCCATTATTAGGGGAATTCCATGATATATTAAAACTGAGTGATTTGTGATCACTTTCCCCAAGCTCATCATTAACCTCAAGATTATTAATTAGTGTTTCCCTACTGGCAAGAACCAAGTCAAGGAGGTTATTTCCCCTAGTTGGCTCTGTCACAAACTGTTTTAAAAAACAATCCTGGATCGTATCAAGAAAGTCACCTGACTCTAAATTTCCTGTCAAATTGCTCCAGTCAATCTGTCTATAGTTGAAATCTCCCATTAGCACAACATTTTCGTATGTAGATGCCTTACGAATTTCGTCCCATAGAAGTTTACTGCACTCCCTATCAAGATTTGGGGCCCTGTAAATTACACCCAAAATTAGTTTTTCTCGGCCCTCGAGAAGCTGTAACCAAACAGATTCAGTGGCCGACGCTTCTAATTTTATATCTTGTCTAACACAACAATTTAAATTGTCTCTGACATACATCGCTACTCCACCACCCTTCCTGTTGACCCTGTCAGTGTGGAATAATTTATAGCCTTGTATGTGACATTCAGAGGGCATCTCTCTATCTTTCAGATTGAGCCAGGTCTCTGTTATAGCAATAATATCTATGTTTCCTGCACTTGCAATTAATCTTAGCTCATCTATCTTATTTCTTACACTCCTGCTATTAGTATAGTAAACCTTAAGGGAGCTAGTCCCTTGCTGCCCTCTGCTGTCCCCCTTTGTTTGCTGACCTGATCTATTGCCTTTATTTATAACTTCATGCTGAATGCCTTTTATACATTTACTGTTTCCAACCCTAGTATTGCAACCTGCTTGTTTCCCACACACACCCATACCTCTATCTTCTATCAGTTTAAAATCATAGGCATTTCACCAATGGCCTTCTCAATTGAGTTTGCAAGTGCTACCACCCCAGCCCCAGAGAGATGTACCCCATCCCTTGCATACATATCATGTTTGCCATAAAAGTTGTTCCAGTTGTCAATGAATGGGATTGCAAGTTCCTTGCAGTATCTGTCTAGCCAGCAATTTACACCAATTGCCCTAGACAACCATTCATTTCCTACTCCCCTTCTAGGCAATATGCTACATATGATTGGGACCCCTCCCTTAGACTTAATGAAATCTATAGCTGACCTGTACTTATCTAGCAGCTCTTCTCTCCTACCCTTCCCAATATCATTTCCACCAGCACTGAGACAGATAATGGGCTTGTTCCCATTACCTGACATGATATTATCCAGCCTGTTAACTATGTCCCCAACACCAGCTCCAGGGAAGCACACTCTATCTCTCATCTTATTCCTATTACAAAAAGCACGGTCAATATATCTTACCTGAGAGTCACCAACCACAAGAATGCGCTTACCTCTGTTAGCAGGGGCAGTAGTACCCTTACCTTCACTGGCCACTGAAGTACATTCATCCTGAAGAACAGAGAAGCGATTTCCTACCTTCAGATCTTCACTCTTAGCTTTCCTTATTCTGATTCTCCTCCCATTACTGGTTACCACTCGCCACTTGTAGCAGGTGCTGGACTGCACCTCACTGCTGGTAGCCGTTGCTACCTCCCCACCTACAGCCTCCTCACAGCGAGAGACAGACTGCACCTCACTGCTAGAAGCCTCATTCCCCACAACTCCAGCCACCTCACACTCTCTCCCAGACCCATTAAGGTGGACCTTCAGCCTCCTAATCTCCTCCTGGAGAAGCAAGACCTCCTCCTTCAACTCTCCAACCTCAATTTTTAAAACACTGCAGAAGCAAGCCATGCTTTGTAACCGTCCACGCTAATCCCCAAAGCAGCTCAGGGTCTGTGACCTCACAGAAGAGAGAGCCAGAAAGATCAGTTATACGGAATGTATGAATAAATATAACATGGAGAACCACAGTTTTCCACGCTAGTCTAGGAACTCTGGAAAATCGGGAGTATCACACAGGAACCTGGGCGACTAGATTACTGAAAAGGTCATACCAGCATGGTCGAGTAAAAGGGCCATGCACAAAGGCCATGTACAAGGGTAATCCACAAGGGTCAAGAATAAAGATCAGGTACAGAGGACAGGGGGAGGGGGGGGGTAAAGTGACGTCGTGAGGCCGAGGTGAGATCGTGGGTGCAAAGTTCCACCTGGACTCGTCACGGGCATTATTTTCATGGCCGAGATCTTCCAGCCAGTATTAAAGAGGACGACACATGTGCAGCAGTTGGAAATCGTTGTTCTTGAAACATTTCGCCTACACAGTAGGTTTCTTCAGTTAAATACAAATGCAGCAGATGCTGTAGTGAAATGAAAATGTAATCAGTTCGTCTTTATTTCCGTACTATACCTGCTGCCTCTGAATCTGACTGAAGAATGCTAGTTTGGTCCAAGTTTCAGCACTAAAGATACCCAACTATTGTGTCTTAATAATCGACTTTTCGGTATTTTATACCATTTTTAATATATACCATTTTCAACATTAAAGAGGACAGTTTTGCTTACCCGTGACAGGCTGGGTGGGCATCCCGTCCTCAAAACAGAGTTCGGGTTTAGCACTCTTCTATCCCTGCGCTTTTAACATGCATTGTTAAGTGGGTTGTGGTGCATACGTTGGACTACGGGCGGCGGGCACCAATACCTTAAGCGATCAGGGCAGCAACTCCGGGGCCTAGTCTGGGACCTGGCCGTGGAGGCGGTGACCTGCAGAACTGACAACGGATAACCTACATGTAGGCTGCTCTAGCCTGACAAATTAACTGATTTTTTACGTATAATCATCCACCATTAACGAAATAGGCAGGCGGGTTACATTGGACAGCGCAGACCTTGCTTCAAGCACTGGTAAACCAACATTGAAGAACTGAATGAAATTTGAGAGGATGCTGGCTGCTTCTTGGAAAGATCTAACTAGGTGAGAGGAATTTTCATCATAGGAGAAACAGTGAAAGTGAGAGAAGACGGCTTTCTAAACCCAGGAAGAACAGCAGATAGAGAGAGAGAGAGAGAGAGAGAGAAACGGCTTTTTAAACCTAGGAAGAACAGCAGAGAGAAAACAGTGTCTTTTATGTAGCAAGAATCGTCCAGATAAGATATATTCTCTTCTACTAGTGACTCACACTCTTCACTGTCTCAGTATCGTAAAAAAATCATGCTCACCTAAATTCTATATATATACACGGCTGCACCTTTTTGTTTCGAAATGGGTCACTCGATTCTCAAAATCGTTAATAAAAAAATATCACCCCACACTTAAACCAGAAAATGTTACCGAGTTTAATAATCAATGAACGTAATTTTGTTTAGCCTCTACTGAGAAAGGTAATTCGCTGGAAGTATTTCTACCGAAATTTAGCCCACGCTAGCCAGCACGGGATCATGCGTGACCAATAAAGTATTCAGAGAGGACCTGACCACCTGGCTCCACTCCCTTCCTCTCCCTACCCCCCCTTACATGCTCTCACCTACCTCCCCCCACTATCTCTCTATCTCTCTCTCATTTCCCTCTCATACTCATTTCTCCCTCACACTCATTTCTCTCATACATTCATTTCTCTCTCTCTATCTTTCTCTCACTCATTTTCCTGAGTGTTCTCTCCGAGATGTACTCACCAAATTGTATTTACAGAGATTCTATCAAAGAGGCACTAACAGTGGTATATTCACAGTTGTACTCGCAAAGTTGCCATCACAATTTTAACCAGTGAGTAGTACTGAGCTGTGTGAGATAATGGGAACAATCTCCACCATCTCACAACTGTAGTCAGTGAGCAATGCTAATAAAGTTGTATTTACCGACATGTACTAACCAATTCGAACGCATAGTCGTGTTTACGTAGGTAGTTTTCTCGGCTCTTGGCTCCACGCACTTACCTACAATCAATTGCCGTTATTAATTCTTAACCGTTTAAAAAAAAATAAATGTACGCAGCCCTCGGCCAGCAATTATTACTTACTAACCAGTCTTTTGAGTCCCCTCTCGTCTACTTCCGAAATCATGTAGGGCACTTTCTTCCATTACTTTTTGATCCATTTCTATATGGAAACGAATTATCAAGGGGAAGCGCTAAACCCGCAGGATTATACAGCACCTGTGGGGCATGTGGAAGGTATTCAGGCTTAATTCAAGCATCATGTTCCTCGATGCAGTGTCTAGTTTGGTTGCAAACCTCTGAATATTTACACTTAGTTTACTTATCTAATGTCTTAGGGGAGGAGGGGGGAAGTAACTCATCTCCATCTTTACAGCCATACCTTCACACTTCGATGAACTAGTTTGGCTTACTGCCCACTTAATCTCTGTCATATCTGCTTTTGAATCCATGCATTGAGTTGACCTCCAGGAATTCAGAGAAAACCTGCTCGATTGGCTCTGTTCGCTCACTCACTCCTCTCTGCGTGTATGATTTTGGAAGACCGGCTAGTTGTACCTGTTTATCTGGAGTTTACCTGGAGAGAGTTCCGGAGGTCAACGCCCCCGCAGCCCGGACTGTGACCAGGCCTCATTGTGGATCAGGGCCTGATCAACCAGGCTGTTACTGCTGGGTGCAAGCAATCCAACGTACGAGTCACAGCCCGACTGGTCAGGTACCGACTTTAGGTGCTTGTCCAGTGCCTGCTTAAGACAGCCAGGGGTCTGTTGGTAATCCCCCTTATGTATGCTGGGAGGCAGTCGTGTGAACGACTTCTTGTTTAGACTCCTGATGGAAGATCTCCTTATCTTCAGGAAGTTGATGAGATTTTATTAGCGCCTTCGAAAATGTGTTTCATGTTATACAAACGCTAAAGCTCTTTACTTTGTTAATGGAAGGAGATGCTTATCTGGTCGACAAGTCGACAAGCCAGTCTAAATATCTGTAATGCAAAGCAAGCTTTTATTTTCGATGTTTCGCCAGGAGTTTTCAGACTTGAGCGAAACATCTAAAACAAATATGCATCTTCGCATTACATATCACTACAAATGCTTTTCTCCTGGTCGATTTTCCCAGCTCACTCTATATAAACCTACATTTTTTGTGATTAAAATGCAATAGATATTTGCCCCCTCTGTCAATGTTTCACTTTTGTTTCTCATCTCCATCGAATTAATTTTTAGTTAAAACACTGAACTTATCTTTTTCTTATGAAAGGTAATCAATTACATTATGGGTTCAAGGACTGATCCTTGGGTAATTTAGCTTGTTACATTTGCCTAACGTCCATAGATACGTGCGTTAGTGTGCGTGCGTTTTTATGGTGTTTCTTTTTCTGTGTATGTATTGGTGATGTTAACTATTTAATTAAGTAGCCTGGTCCCGCCTCTCACTCGAATCCTGGTCTCTGTTATACATACATATAAAGCACAGAAGTGGCGTGATGAGCTTCAAGTGTACCTTTGCACTGAGTGCAAAGGTACACTTGAAGCTGATCTTGGAGCGTTTCATCATATACATGTCTCCAGGTGAGCTAGCATCATTGTGCACAGGTGCTCAGATCTGCCACCAGGATGCTGGCCACCAAAATCATACAAAACATTGGGAATTAAAATAAAATACCTGAAGATATTGTTTCGACTGGCATTTGCAGGACACTAAGAGAGAGAGAGAGAGAGAGAGAGAGAGAGAGAGAGAGTGGGGGGAGGGGGGAAGGGAGGGAGAGGGAGAGTTACTCGAATTACATCCAAGCGATAAATCCGCTATCCACCCCCCACCCCAATAAATCGCCCACCCCTTCTCTCCCTCTGTAATCGCCAGGTTCACGATTTATCTTCCCTATAATACGCAAGAGTATGTCGCGCTCGAACGCCTGCCTATTGGTTCTCCAGGAGGTGAATGAAGGGGGATGAGGGAGGCGAGAATCTGGTATGTATGTCGAATCAATTTCTCAACGTTCAGGTGACCGTGTTAGGGAGGAGAAGGGGGCGGCGGCGGTAGCGGCTGAGGAAGAAAAGGAGAATAGGATGTAGTGGTGGGGTATGGGATGGTGTGTGTAGGATGTAGTGGTGTGTGTGTGTGTGTGTGTGTGTGTGTGTGTGTGTGTGTGTGTGTGTGTTTTCTTAAGTACAGTGAATACTTTTCTCTAACAGTCAACACTTACATGGAGACACAAACATGATATAGATTGTATATTTCCACCGTCAACCGAGATCATACCAGAAGGTCGAAATACATTATCAGTCACACTTGTTTCTATCGTTAAGTTCATCTTGACCTATATATAAGCAGTGTCTTAGGGGTGACTTAAGATTTAGTGAATGTCATTAACAACAGTTCGCCCACACATATGGCTTTATCAAGTAACGTGATAAAACTTTGTGGGAGGTGAAATGTTGTGCTTTTAATTAAGCCATCCACCGAGTGAAACGTTGTGGTTCATGAAGGAGTCTACTACTTTTATGAGACAGTTAACACACCTTGTCGATGTTTTGCTCACAATTTCAATTACAGAAACATTCTGGGTAATAATTCTAAAATGAAGCCACACACATTAAGTTAATTTACGAGTCATTAGTGTTCATAAATCTTTAAAATCACGTGTCCACGAATATTTAAAAGATTTGCAATAAAAAAAATGAGATTTTTTTAAAATAGTTGACTGCTTTTCTTCCTCTCACTTTTGTGTAATAATTTAACACAGTATGAAGCTCTAAATGCTTAAGGGTCATCCTGCACGTGGAGACTGGGAGGTAATCAGATCTGATATAAGGAAAGGTGAAGATCCACTTCGCGGGACCCATTATTATAATCATGGGGGAGCGCTAAACCAGTAGGATTATACAGCGCATTTGGGAGGGGGATGGAAGGTATTCAGGCTCAATTCAGAGAACTGGAGCACAGATCCATTTTCCTAGATCAAGAGCCCCTCACCAGGAACCTCCCTTGAGAGGTGGCGGGGCCAAGAGACCGACCCTAGCATCAAGGCTGTTTATTGTTCTTTCTTCAGTCACTAATACAGAAGAGCTTATTTTGCTTCGAGTTTATTTTGATTAAACTTTTACAAGAATTTTCTATATAGTATTCATTTTTCAACCTTGACTCAAAAGTCAATCAAGACATTCTATCAATTAAATCACTTTGAAGTGACAGTAAAGTTTCCCGTGAAAGTAGAATTTGAATCCTCCAATTTCAACTCTGATCTGATATCCATTTTAAATGAAAGGAAAAAACTAATGAAAATCTTCACAATTCTCCAAAGACTGAGAGGAGTCGTCTTTAGAGTCGAGAATTTCAGGGACCATGTGTGTAACTCTTAATAAAGGATCCTTGGGTAATATCTTGCAAAAGTGTGAACCCTTTATGACTGAAAGGAGGTGAAAGAGGGATAGCGACAAGGAGGACAAGCGAGAAAAGGGTAAAAAGAGCAAGCGAGAAAAGGGAAGAGAGAACAAGTGAGAAAAGGGTGGGGAGATGAATGAGAAGAATACGAGAGGGGGATCCATAGTTTGTTGCTGACGATAGTGAAGAAATAACACTGCAAAAGAAGCTTCTACCGAGTCATTGTTTGTCTCAGTGTTGATAAAAATCAACACACAGCGATACGACATGCTTATAAAAGCTTGTTGTACGAGTATCTTGTCGTTACAGATGTAAGAGACACTTGATGACCTAGAAGCAACACCCCCAACCCGAGGGGCCACCGCCGGGTCGCCATGTGAAGACCCGGGCCAGAAGTACCGGCAAACCAACATCAATCAACTAGAAGCAGCACTTCGGAGAGGAAAAACTGCATTGGTTAAAAATGAACTGAAACATTCTCGAAATTTTATTCTTTAGGGTGTGGATTTCTTTTGAAATTGCTCTACCTATAGTAGTCTGAATTTTATACTTGTTTTAAAAAGACAAGCAAGCAATCACTGGGATATATTTAGAA
>NC_091337.1:3778040-3782222 GCF_038502225.1 Cherax quadricarinatus | reverse complement strand
TATATATATATATATATATAATATATATATTATATATATATATATAATATATATATATATAATATGGCAAGAGGCGTGGAGTTAAAAGATAAAGAATCACACAAAGTGGGAGTTGTCACAGTTGCTCTTTGCTGATGACACTGTGCTCTTGGGAGATTCTGAAGAGAAGTTGCAGAGATTGGTGGATGAATTTGGTAGGGTGTGCAAAAGAAGAATATTGACACCCTTACAGATTCCTCCAGTAGACCAGCTCCTCCCAAAGAACACAAACAGTCCCACTGGGACAAACCGATCATGGAAAAAATCGCCAACACAATGCTCTCCAATGCCTCAGGAAAGAACAAAGCTCGTCTCCTGGCAGTGAAGGCACCACACTCAGGAGATTTCCTGTTAGCTGTTCCCAATTCCTCCTTGGGCACTCGACTAGACCCACAGGCCATTCGGATTGGTGTTGCTCTTCGCCTAGCCGCCCCCATCCTCACCGAACATAGGTGTATTTGCGGCAGGGCGACAGCTGATCAATTCGGACTTCATGGTCTCGTGTGTCACACAGCAGAAGGGAAGTATGCCAGACATGAGGAAGTCAATGACATCATAAAGAGAAGCCTCGCCACAGCCCGTTGCCCAGCTCAACGGGAACCCCAAGTGCAGAGGTCTGACGGAAGTCTAAAGCGTCCTGATGCAGCCACTATGCTACCTTGGAAGGATGGAAAGCAGATTGCCTGGGACTACACACGTGTCGCCACATTGGCAGACACCTACTTGCCATACTCCGTAGTGGAAGGGGGTGGAGCTGCCAGCCACAGGGAGACCCAGAAGATCCGCAAATATGAAGACCTTCCCTCTTGCTATAACTTCATCCCAATAGGGTCGGAGACCCTTGGAGCATGGGGCAAGTGTGCTCTAAAGTTCCTAATAGAGCTGGGTGAAAAGCTCATCATAGAAACCAAGGACCACAGGGCGACCAGCTTCCTCTTTCAGAGACTCAGTGTTGCAATCCAGAGAGGAAATGCCTGCAGCATTCTGGGCACGCAGCCCACCGCCGGGGAGCTGGACTAAGTATTCGAGATGTAGCTCTGAGCCACCTATGTTGTTTTACTTTCTATCGTATTTTTGTGAATGTTTTGTCAATGTATTGTGTCTTTAAATAAAATATACATAAAATATAGGGGGTGGGAGGAGAAAATTCTCAAACAGCTTCAGGGAGAACCTTGAGTTTTCCCTGAAGCAAGTTTTTTCTTTTCTCTGAGGATGAGGGTCCCTATAACAGTTCTAGAGGTGGTACCTCCCTATATATATATATATATATATATATATATATATATATATATATATATGCGCTTAATTGTTCACCTGAGGAATATAGACACAGTATAATAGCCTGTTTGACATGTCAAGATATCTTACTAATGAAAATAAAATACCAGATATATCAAGCAAATATCCTAAATTTGTAGATATAAATCCAGATGTACTACAGTAAACCCTTTCGGGACCTAGTTCCTAGGCCTTTTGTGCATCCATATGCTTTTGTGCTACCGTCCACAGGATGAATAAGGGGTGCAAAATTAACCAGCCGCTTCGGTTTCCAAATCTGAAATCTAAATCTAAAATCTCGTACCAGCAACGTACGATAAACACTATTCACCGATCTATCGATGCCCGTTGATAACAACGGCAATCAACATCCAATTATCTTCATCATGTTGCAAGTATGAGACAGCAACACGAACCCTGAGCATCTTCGTTCCGATATTATGGGGTAAGGGGATCCCTCGATCACTATTTTTTTTAACTGATAACCCAAGAACATAGCCCTTTGATAACCCCCTTTCGTAACCAATAAAGGTCAACGGGATCCCTTATCGCTACTCCGTAACTTTCAAGCTGCTAGCAGCATCAGTAGCAACACGAAGACTGTAAAACCAAGACAGCAACAGTATCACGTAGCATATGAAACCAGCACAGTATAAGTAGCATAAGAAGCAGCAGCAGCATGGAAGCTGCGAAACCAAGGCAGTAGCAGGAGCATAGTGTGTGTGAAATAAGCTCTCGCGTGAAGCGTCTCGGAAAGATCCACGTATCTAGGCATATATTGGCCATATACCTGCTATACACCAGCCATACGAGGTTAACGAGGCAAGTCATGAAGACTCACAGGGGGTCGTAAATGTTTTCACCTACCATTTTTTTTTTGGGGGGGGGGGGATGCCCTTGGCATAAATGTTTTGTAATTTAGTTCTTAAAATTCAGTGGAGTAATGGTCTGCAGCATAAAGATCACGTGAAGTGCATTAGTGAAAAGCATTTTGATTGCAACGCTGCCTGGGTTCAACAATGTGCCTCGCTGCCAGTCGTCTTGTTCTGTACAAGAACACTATTCATTTTTTTCTGGATTTAATATACCAAAACCTAATGTAACTTAAAGAATAATTTCTGTTTGCAAGAATCGTTTAGAAACTTACGCAGCAAAAAAATAAATAAATAAAATAAAAAATAATAAGGAACTGCTGGGATTTTTTTATGGGGGGGGGGGGGAGAAAGAGTGCGATTTTAAGTGGAATCTATCATAGCTATGCCCGGATGACTCTCTTACTGGGAAATATTAAACAGAAACCGCAGAGATTAGCGAAAAATGTGCTAATGAAGGACGTCGTAGCTCAGACGAGCTGTTGAACAAGCTTTGAGACAACATTTCACACTTCTTGGCACCACTACAGAGCGAAACGTTGTCCCAACAAAAGCTTGGTCTACAGCCTGCATCATCATAACAGTCGGCCATACGCCAATGAAATCCAAGGACGTATATTTTAATGCAGAGACGAAAAAGATGGGAAAAATTCAATGTCCGGAAACGAAAATAAAGATGTGTGTGAAGGGAAGGAAAGATATCAGATTAAGTGGGCGATTTATTATCATATATGGTAATCGATATATCAGCAGATGGGTCTGTAAAAAAACTATATAAATCACAGAACAGGAGAGAGAGAAATGCAAGAGAAGCAAAGGAATGACTCAAGTATTGCTCGGTGGAGCGAAGTGACCCTTTGTATGAATATATGAATGTATGAATGCAATATGTATATGAATCATTATATGAATATACGGACATAACTAAAATATGAGTATACATATACGACCCACGATGCCAGCACATACGCATGTCTGTGATATGAGGGTATATGTAATGTCTGAGACGAATACACACCTCATACATACATGATCTATGATGGAAAATAACGACAGTGATAAAATAGTGAAATTCCAAGAACTTGCGTGATTTCTCACGTTATTCCTTGATAATGTGAGAAATCAAGAAAGTGCTTGGAATTTCCCTTTTTTCCACTATTGTTTATTTCGTATACTGTTTACTTTGATCTTATTACATAAGTTATGATGTGAAAACACCTACTTGTTCCTTGATACACAGACACAAACATCCCATTAAACAAATATAAATTAATTTCCTCGACACCAGATATAATTTAATGCAGTAAATATCCCAGCATACTCGCACTTACAAGCAAAACATATCTCAATAAATTATATATAAAAATGGAATTTCAAGGGATAAAAAAAATATTTAGGACATACTGGTACAGAGTTTGGACACTTCAGACACGTACAAAATTCACTTCGTTTAACCACCACGATCCAGAAACGAGCAGAGGGTTGAAAGATTTTAATTTAAGCGGGTAAATCGTATTATCTGCTTTTATTCCGAATGCACTTAGGCTCTTATAAACTAGATCAAATTCGATTAAAAGATAGCGGAGCCCGTTCTAATCAAGTGAAAATATATCATAGTGTGAGAACGGAATGCTGATGGAGCAGCTTCATGCTCGGTTTGGATGGGTTGATGTAAATACAAAGATGCAGAAACAGGTATTTTCAGTAGTTTAGGTAAAATTAAAAGTGCTGCTACTTCTTCATCCTTCATCTTCTTCTTGGTAATAATGGTAGAATTAGTAAATGCCTCGAGTCATCTTTATTCGTCATTTCAGACACCATTAAACAAAATATTGGCAGCTTCGTCATTTCGGAGGTATTAGCCAGAATTTTACTCAAAACAAATCTGCCATCACATGTCAAGCTAGAGTTACCTCCACTCATAATACTAATACTATTACTACTATCTACCACTTGGGTCAGTACGACTACATTTTCATCTCGCCAGGTACCT
>NC_091337.1:3760540-3773040 GCF_038502225.1 Cherax quadricarinatus | reverse complement strand
AAAGATTTCTGAAAAAAAGGCATACTTATTTTACATGTGATACTTGTCGCCTTGACTGGCAGATCGTGCGGGGCGTTAAAATCGATCCCTCGAAGCCCGGCCGGGAGACTACCTGGAACGAGCGACTTGGTTTGATTGAGTTATTTTCGTGCATTTATCTGTGGGAGAGACGAGATAGTCTAATCCAGTGGCTCCAACGGATGCTATTACCGATTTGTCAGGGCACACGCTGGGAAGTCTCTGCCTGAGTTGTTCCTCTTCCCAGTGACGTTTGGAGCACACAGAAACTCTCAACATGTTGCTTTCTTTCATTTGGTTAACCACTGATTCACCGTTGGGAAACTGTGATGTCGGTGCCTTCTAGCAAGACCGTGATTTTGTGAGTGACGGTATAAGTATTTTCTTTATTGGGTTCCACTACCTCGGTGGGAGGCGGCCGGATTGTTTTTGTCTTCAGCATCCTCCCTTCATGCCTAAGTGGCATCACCAACAAACTCTTGGCTGCCCTCAAGAGTAAGATCGGCAGATTCCTCAAAACGGTTCCTGATAAGCCAGGTTATGGTACATTCGTTAGACTGTGAGCAGTGGGCTTTAACAGCTTTACTGCTAAGGCTAGCAACCAGGAGGCCTAGGACTTGGCCGCGGGGGTACTGACCTCTGGAAGCTACTCCAGGTAAACTCCAGGCAAGGCCAACAGCGAATCTGAGCCCAGAACTCCCCCCTCAGCCTGGGGGAGATTTGACTCATTAACCAACTCAGCCACAGACCCCACGTAACTATGGATGGTCGGCACGCGCGTCCAAGCACGTACAAACAAAATTCTATCAAGTGCATTTGACAACTGGCAACTAACATTATCTTGCCCCGGGAGGTGGGACACAAGGAATAGATAGTGTCTCTCCACAGTAGTCAACAGACATAACTAGAAGCTATGAGTCGATCCATACAACAACCACAGGGCGAGTAAAAGCAGGCGCGTAGACAAAGGAAAAAAAATCTTATCAGATTAAACGGTGGTAACCCTGTATCAGAACTGACTTATATTATAATTAAACCTGACTCGATAATTAACATTTCCCAGTTAAGGCGCGTGGTTTCTACCTTGTACTACATATTTCACAGCTTTTACGCGCGTGTGTGTAGCATAATAATTTATGCTAATACACAGTAGCCTTCACCAGTACTTTTATGGGTATGGTACCTGGGGCTTGGTGATGGGTATTTGACTCGCTCTCATGTACATTATGCATATCACCCGAATTCACTTTTTCTCATTTGCTAACTTTTAGGGGTGGAATAAACCTTGGTAATTGCTCATGTGTCTTGGTAAACCCAATTTTTTAGGTGTTACAGTTGCTTATGTTTCGTAATTTTTTTTGTACATTTTTCACAGAGTTTGGAGAGGTATCTCGCCTGTATTTATTATGCTGTTTTTCGAACAGCATATTGCTGTTTAATGCTGCTGGATGAAACAAGGCTCACTCCTGTTCTATGTTGCTACGTGAAGCACCTCCCACTGCTAGTAACTTCAACAGTACGAAGCAAGATTGACTGCCGTTGTCTGCTACTACAGGAAACTAGGCTCACCTATATTCATTCTTGAAGCTGGAAGATTCATTGCTGTTAGCTGCTGCAGCGCAGAGAGAGAAAGCACCCACATAGTGCAGGGCGATTCACAGAACGTTAACCACACAGTGCTACATAATCACTTAACACAGTAACCACGCTGTGGTTGCGTTATTATCGCATTGGTGACAAAACAGTGGTTGTATGGTGACAGTAACTGTGTGACGTCGCAGACTACTTCAGCGACCATGCCTTATCATTAGCTTTTTTTCTTTAATATTGTCAAAATTGGATGCCTCAGCAGTGCTGCTGCTACTCTATTCCATTTAGTAAGGCAGTGGGTACAACGCTATGTTTCCCTGCCATATTTTGCCAGGTAGGATGGGATTCATACATCGTGTTGAAATGTGTCAATCTGAGTTAGGAGTCTTTAGTAGGGCAATGAGGATATCGTCATGTAGTCCATTATTGTTTCGTGAGCTACGGGAACTTCAGGTTTCCTTCCAGCACAGATGAAGTTACTAGCTTTTGGGAGTTGCCCTCTTTCACAATAGCTTATCCCATATACAAGAGAAATGGAAATTTTATGAAGATATCTCCATTCCAGAACGGCAGAGAGATATTATATATTGGAAAGAAAAAAAAAAAGGTTTTCTGAAATAAGAGAAGAGGGAGGCTCTAACAGCACCCTCTTGTTAACCTGGGCTATGAGTTTTTTTTTTTATCGTTCATAGCTCTGGAGAAGAGGCCACTGTGTGCTGGAGGCCAGACCTCTGAGAGGTGTCTCCTGGGTATGAAACTATATGATGAAGCGTAGAAAATACTGGGCCTTTGAAGGCCTCACTGAAGTTAAGGAAATATGTCATACTAATTCTTGAAGTATATTCTTCCCCGTTTAAAGATACGGATGCGCCAGTCTTTTTTGAGAAAGATTACCAAATATCTCATTCTTTCCCTAAGACAGTATCCTAGAGCTAAAATCCCAGTGACTACGGTTTTTCAATACTAGAATTAGTAAATCATTTTGTCTAACCTTTTATAGTGACTTGGAGTTATCCCTAAGAAACACTTCTCTATATTTCTCAGCTATGTTTCCTCCTAAATAAATAGTTGGTTAAAGTATTGTTCTGGGCCAGAATGTGGAAATAACTTATTGATATGTAAGCGGTATTATCCTTAACGGAGCACCTAATTAAATATTAATACCGGCACGACAACATTATTATTTTTACCCCGAGTCGATTACCTCAAACTCTTCATCTCCCTCCATTCATCTCTGTACCGGACTGAGGAAGCCCCTTGTTGGCGAAACGTTTCCACAATAAAGATACCCAAGTGTTGCACATGTTTCTCAGTCAAAACAGATGCTGTATAATCACAGTAGAGTAACCACATGGCTGCACAGTGATTGCTCTGGACAAACTAAACAGTATTTGCAGTGATCTCACCGGCCTAGTCTCCTTTTCGACTGTCGTAAGAGATTGTTTTCTGAGCTTTAATGAATCATCGACCCAAAGGGGTCACCTCCTTAAACTTCACAAATAAACCACAATTCGGAGAGGAAAAGACAGTGTTTCGGTTCATTCAGAACGGACCGAATAATCGTCTATAAATTTCTCGGAATTGTGGGTTAACTGTCAACTGTACCAGTCACTATAGTATGACTATTCATACTAAAAACAAATCTAAAAGCAATATTTGTGCCTTGTTAAAAGTTCATGTAAACATCTTCCTTAAAACAATAATAGACCTTGCATAATCTTACTTAACATTGTTGTATAGTCTCGCATATATCATGGTATTGACTGGCCACTTTTTGCCCCCACAATTCGTTATGAAACCCCTTTTGTATAAATTACTAAATTTAAGAACAAAAACCTTCGTTTTTTTTTTAGGCCACCCAGCCTCGGTGGGATACTGCCGGTGTGTTGAAGAAAATACTCGCTATAATTCTGACTGCACACTTTTCCCTAGACTTCATCCTTGCACAGAAGCTTCATGATGCTCCACACAGAGAGAAACGTTGCCACAATAAAGCTTGCTCTATACGTGTATCATCATTGCTGTCAGCAATACGATGCTGTCCCCTGTTTGTCTCTTGGTGGTATTCCTTTTTTTCCATTTTGTATTACAATGTCTGAAGTCTGCGACCCGTTTAGGGGTTTAATCTACATAATGATGTAGTATATGTCTGAGGCAAGAAAATATGTGTACAATTTCCTCACTAAGTGTGAATTATTACAGCTACTGTGTTACCATTTTTATTATTCATAATGGCAGGAGTTTTAATCATTTACAACTTACTTACTTCCTCCCTCTCCCTCTCTCTCTCCCTCAACTGTTACTCTAGTCTCCCAAACACAACCGAATACATACACACACGTTATCCTTAGTCTGGCATGATGCAGCGAAACGTGATCTGATGGGAGAGAAGCATCATCCTTGGCTGCCAAATGGATGGAGCGAAGGAGAGAGGGAGCGAAGGAGAGGAAGGGATGGAAAGAGGAGAGAGAGGATAGTGGAAATGAAAGAGGGAAGAAGAGAGAACGAAAGAGGGGAATGAGAGGGAAGGACAGAGAGCGGAAGGAAAGAGAGAAGGAATAAAATAGAGGGAAGGAAAGGTGGAGGTAAGGAGGGGGAGGAAATGAACAAAGACGACGAGAGGAAATAAATAACAGGAAGAAAGGAGTAGCAGCAGTTGTCAACCTGTGATATTTGATGGGCTCTTTGATCATATAAGTCAACTCTCATGGTAAATGAATAAGATTGATGGACTGATCATATCGACTCAAGGCTGAGGGACTGATTACCTCAAACTACTCATTTTCTTCACCATTCTCCTTTGTATGGACTGATGAAGCCACTGTGTGGCGATACGTTTCCTCATTAAAGATACCCAAATACAAAACACAATAAAAGCAAAGATATATTTAAAATTAAAACTAAGCTGAACAATATGTACATCCCAAATATATATACTATTATACCAAGTTTAAAAAAAAAAAGACTATTGTCAAAAGACTCGACTATATGTTCCCCGAGGTCCCTAAAGGCACCCTAGCAACTAACAAAAATGAAGGCGGAAAGGCCTAAGCTTTAGAAAAAATGTGTTCCACAGTCCGCTGCACGCCACGAGGTACAAAACGATGGGAAACATTTGCTCAAAATGTCTGGTTTCTTATTTTCTTATCGGTAATTGTATTATCCATATATTCCATAGCAAGTGGACACTCGACTTTCCAAAAAGTCACCATATAACGGACCACATACTTTGCATTTAATAACTCTGGATGTTGATGTATACATATTTCCCAAACCTAAGTTTGGTTACTGTTACATCATTCAGTTTACAAGTTGTGATTATGTTCAAATCATCATAACGAGTAATGGATCTATTCAGACTTCTATCTGCGTTCCTTTAACATTCAGTCATTAATTACTTCTTTCTTAATATTAATTGCAATGGTTGACACCGACCAAGGTTGTTAATTCTTATGTCTAACCGTACACTGTTACTATAATTTTTATCTAGGGAGGTGGTATATAGTGATAAGGTTCCCGCAGGTTATGTAACTGAACACAATTACAAGTTTTTACAATCCATTTGGGTTATCTTGCTGAGGTGATATAAATTCGCTGGAAAACGTACAAAGGAGGATACCAAAGTTGATCCCATGTATCAGAAATCTTCCCTATGAGGATAGACTGAGGGCCCTGAATCTGCACTCTCTGGAAAGGCGTAGAATTAAGGAAGGGGGAGAATATGACTGAGGTGAATAAATGGAAAACAGGAATAAAGAAAGGGAATATAAATAGCTTGCTAAAAAATATCTAGCCAAGACAGGACTCGAAGCAATGGTTTTAAGTTGGAAAAATTCAGATTCAGGAAGGATATGGAAGAGCACTGGTTTGGTAGAGTTGTGGATGAGTGGAACAAAGTCCTGATTACCTTCCTAGAAGTTAAGACGTTGTGTAGTTTTAAAAATAGGTTAGATAAATACATGAGTGGGTGTGGATGGGTGTGAGTTGGACCTGACTAGCATGTGCTAATATGTCTGATGCCGTGCCCCTTCCTCAAGTGGATGTGACCTGACCTGACTAGGTGGGTCATTGGTTTAAGCCGGGGGGTGACTTGGACTTGCCTCGCATGGGCCAGTAGGCCTGCTGCAGTGTTCCTTCTTTCCAGTGTTCTTATGTTTGATACTTCGACCCAGCGGGGTCGTTACCAGAGATCATTTTTTTCTTTTTGTAAAAATTCCACTCGTTTCGAAGTATAACAGTATAGCTATAGCTGAGCTTGTGGTTGGTGATGGTACATGTGATTGAATCTGTGTGATACCTGTGGCTGAATCTCTGTGATACCTGTGGCTGAATCTCTGTGATACCTGTGGCTGAATCTGTGATACCTGTGGCTGAATCTCTGATACCTGTGGCTGAATCTGTGATACCTGTGGCTGAATCTCTCTGATACCTGTGGCTGAATCTCTCTGATACCTGTGGCTGAATCTCTCTGATACCTGTGGCTGAATCTCTCTGATACCTGTGGCTGAATCTCTCTGATACCTGTGGCTGAATCTCTCTGATACCTGTGGCTGAATCTCTCTGATACCTGTGGCTGAATCTCTCTGATACCTGTGGCTGAATCTCTCTGATACCTGTGGCTGAATCTCTGTGATACCTGTGGCTGAATCTCTGTGATACCTGTGGCTGAATCTCTGATACCTGTGGCTGAATCTCTGTGATACCTGTGGCTGAATCTCTCTGATACCCGTGGCTGAATCTCTCTGATACCCGTGGCTGAATCTCTCTGATACCTGTGGCTGAATCTCTCTGATACCTGTGGCTGAATCTCTCTGATACCTGTGGCTGAATCTCTCTGATACCTGTGGCTGAATCTCTCTGATACCTGTGGCTGAATCTCTCTGATACCTGTGGCTGAATCTCTCTGATACCTGTGGCTGAATCTCTCTGATACCTGTGGCTGAATCTCTCTGATACCTGTGGCTGAATCTCTCTGATACCTGTGGCTGAATCTCTCTGATACCTGTGGCTGAATCTCTGATACCTGTGGCTGAATCTCTCTGATACCTGTGGCTGAATCTCTCTGATACCTGTGGCTGAATCTCTGTGATACCTGTGGCTGAATCTCTGTGATACCTGTGGCTGAATCTCTGTGATACCTGTGGCTGAATCTCTGTGATACCTGTGGCTGAATCTCTGTGATACCTGTGGCTGAATCTCTGTGATACCTGTGGCTGAATCTCTGTGATACCTGTGGCTGAATCTCTGTGATACCTGTGGCTGAATCTCTGTGATACCTGTGGCTGAATCTCTGTGATACCTGTGGCTGAATCTCTGTGATACCTGTGACTGAATCTCTGTGATACCTGTGGTTGAATCTGTGATACCTGTGGCTGAATCTGTGATACCTGTGGCTGAATCTCTGTGATACATGTGGCTGAATCTGTGTGATTCCTGTGGCTGAATCTCTGTGATACCTGTGGCTGAATCTCTGTGATACCTGTGGCTGAATCTGTGATACCTGTGGCTGAATGTGATACTTGTGGCTGAATCTCTGATACCTGTGGCTGAATCTGTGATACCTGTTTCTGAATCTGATACCTGTGGTTCAATCTCTGTGATACCTTTGGCTGAATCTCTCTGATACCTGTGGCTGAATCTCTCTGATACCTGTGGCTGAATCTCTCTGATACCTGTGGCTGAATCTCTGATACCTGTGGCTGAATTTCTGTGATACCTGTAGCTGAATCTGTGCGCGATGCCTGTACCTGCGGTTAAACCTGCGTGTAATGCCATTACCTGTGGCTGACCCTCTGAAGCCGGTACCTGTTATTGAACAGCAGGTACAGAGGATGATGCATATTATAACCCTGTTATGTCTTAGTCAAGCTTTACGTACAACATTAGAAGCGAGCAACGAATTTCGGTGCCAAAGGAATGCAGTTACTGTAACAACACCAGCCTAGATAAGCATCTGCCAGTATAAACAGACTGACAGACGTGGTACCAGGCTCAACCTTACTAACAAGAACTTGTGCCAGGCTGCCATGTACTCATTACAATCTCACGAACACAGTACTTCCTTGTCCATGAGGCCTGGTCACAGACTGGGCCGTGGGGGCGTTGACCCCCGGAACTCTCTCCAGATAAACTCCAGGTAATCAAGGAATGTATAACCAGTACTGTAACATATATGATAATTCACGGTATCTTACTAACAAATATATGCCAGAAACTTTGCACGAGATTTAAGAGGGACATACTTGTAAATTATATAGTTAAATAAAACTCTGGTTCCTTTGACTTTGCGAGTCTATATTCTTTCGTGCCAGCTTCCACAGGACTGATGTGGACGATTCGAATGCAAACAAGATAAAAAAAAAGTATATATAAAAGGGAGATTAGGAAAGAAAGAAGCATGATCACGGAGAGGTGCGTGGAATATATGAAAAAAAGGACCTCTTAGTCTATAATAAGTCAATTTGTTTGAAAAAAGTTACTCTCAAGATTTCAATATTTTCCGAATAGATTTGGTTATCATAAAGGAGAAGAGGAGGAGGTGAGCGAGGAGGAGGAGGAGGAGGAGGAGGAGGAGGAGGAACCGTGACGGGAGACACGGGGAGGCTTTCGTCTGCCACTTATATGTCCAATTTTGTGGTCTAATTGGCCATTGAAAATTCAATTACGGTCGGGGATTGAGCGTCTGATCTAGTTATAGCCGAGGATCGAGAGTAATGTTCGCGGTGATGCTTACCCAGTGTGTACATGATGCTTACCTTGTGTGCACATGATGCTTACCTTGTGTGCACATGATGCTTACCCAGTGTGTAAATGATGCTTACACAGTGAGTACATGATGCTTACCCCTGTATACACGATGCTTACTCCTGTATACACGATGCTTACCCTGTGTGTACACGATTATCCCATGTGTACAAGATGTTCACTCCCTGAGTACATGATGCTTACTCAGTGTACAAGTGTTGAGACACGTATGTATTGAAGACATGCATGCACATGTGGAAAACAAGCGTCTACGTGTGGAAGACACGTGTATGTGAAAAAGGCATGTATGTGCGTGAAAACGTGCATATTGAAAACACGTGTACAAGACACGTGTGTACATGGTTTAGACTCTTTAACTGAGCTGTTTCTGCAGCCTTCCCATTAGCGCTACTTTCGCTGAAGTTAGCAACATCAGGAAGGACAAAGGTCTCTCATTACTGCTACCAATGGTGAACTTAACACCAGCTGCAAGGATAAGGTCCTCTCATTACAGCTATTTATGCTATTGTTAGCAATAGTGGGAATAACACGCCCTATTGTTGAAGCCATATTTGTTAAACATAACAAGCAATGGCGGATATAGCTCACTCGTTAGCACTATTTTTGCTAAAGATAGCAATAGCAGAACAAAGAATTCACTCTCATTACCGCTATCGTGACTTAGACGATAGCTGCACTATTATACAAACAATCGGCTGCAAAAGGGTTGCTGAAGTCGCATTTCACTCGTTTACAATCTGTCAAAAATACTTTCTCTAACACAGGGATTACAGGAAACTCAGTGTATAGACTATAGACAAAGCAACATCTCTCAATGCATACTTCAAATGCATCTCTGTATATACGCAACAAAGGCATCTCGGTGTGTATACTCATCTGCACATATCGTATATATATGACAGGCGGTCTTATATGCGTATATATCTACCTACCTAGAGTCTATGTGGAGGGTGCTCCGCGGAGGGGGGTCAACGCCCCAGAGGCTCACAGGAGCGCTCAACTCACTGGGGTTATTTTACACCTTGGGCATGGGTTTTGTTTTATTGTTTTCACTAGAACCCTTTGGTTATTTAGCGCTTTTAAAATAGTCCGTTTCTAACTATTTGACAAAGACTATCGATACCAACTTTCTGCTGTCGTTGCCAGCTCATCCTTGTGTTAAGCAAGTTATTATCACAAGGCAAGAAAAAAACTATTCGAAACCCATTAACAACATTCCGCAATCTATGGTTATTAGGCGTTCAGTGCCATTGGCCAGGAACCTTATTTGCCGAGAGAGATGCTGTGTTTTTAGTCAAACAGTCCGTTTTGGTGGAACTCCTCCCGGATAAGAGGCCACCTACCACTAGGCACAAACCTCACCATGCGTTTAAGAAAACACAGACTCGAGGGACTGGGGAATGAGAGATAATTTGGTTTGATCTGAGGGGAGAGAAGGAAATCTCCATTTTTTAAATCAAGATTCTTAGCCAGCGTTGAGGCGCCTCCTTTAAATGGTCCTCCATTACAAAATAGAGACGATTTTATTAAGCGAAGTGAAAATTGCAAAACAAAATGAAAACCAGTTTGTACAAAGGCGTGTGTGTGTGTGTGTGTGTGTGTGTGTGTGTGTGTGTGTGTGTGTGTGTGTGTGTGTGTGTATACAAAACAAAGCATTCATTCTTTCATTTTCCACGACTTATCGCTCAGGATTGAGCTTTATCAAGGCTTGGTACAGTTCAATGCTGAGCTTTACCAAGGCTTCATATGGCTCAGTCTCGACCCTTATCAAGACTACACACAACCCTGAGCATCGTAAAGGCTTGATACTGCTCAATAATGGCATTTTTCAAAGCAAGGCACGACTCCAGTCTGCGCTAAATCAAGGCAACTGACTTGATGAAGCTCTACTTAAAGCAACATGTCGGTCTGAACATTGTCTCTTTTTATCATATGTATTTGTTGACAAGTCTTGTCATGCAACATAATTTTGGACTTGTTTCGCCACGTTGCAGATCTCGCTCGCTACCTTAACATCGCTAACAATCGGCACGCTAATTAAGCTCCGGGGGGCCCATGTTCTGAATTACAAGTAATGAGCCGAGCTCTGAATATTTCGGGTAATTAACTGTTTTTTCTCTTCCTTACGGAGCTTCAAAATCTTGTTAAATCGAAGTTAAAAATAATAATATATAAAAATATATAATAACTACAAAATAGTAATAAAACAATAATACAGGAAAAGTATAATTCACATTAATAAAAAAAAAACATTAAAAGCTCCAGTAGCGGGTCATCATACAACAGACAAGCATCAGGGAACATTCGTCCTGTTTCCTGACGAATCTTAACTAACCAAAGGGATAGTATATCATAACACAAGTGTAAAGTTATGTACACCTAGAAGAGTGTACCTAGCAGTGTACATACACAGATATTGTTACAAATACACTCATTCGTCATAGTGTTCCCCAAATTACGTATTACTAAAAGAGTTACGAATTTTTAAGACGAAATTCATTCCGTTTTAGATTATTGCATTGCGAATTTCATGGACGTGTACAAGAAGACCAAGACAACAGCTGGAGATCTGGATCTTAAGGTACTACTGAGTTGAAAGGAAATGCACAGGCTGCACATGCTTTTATCCGAACAACGTTTCGCTCATTGTAAAGCTTTATATTATTATAATCAAAAAGAGTAAAGCTTTATTAAATCATGACTTGATAAAATTCTACGCGAAGCGAAATGTGATCCCAATAAAAGCTTGTCAAGCAACTTGTGCCTTTTCTTCCAAGTTTGTGAGCTACGTGACGGTAACCGTAACAGACTCGCCTTTCTGCGTCCTCTCTGTTTCCCGTTATTAAAAGTTAATTATATTTTAATTTTTGCTTCCTAGTGTTGAGAGCCGTAATTAGAGTTCATCACAGACCAAGACTCATATACAGTCCTATAATTGGTGCATAACAAAATATATGGGCATAGCTGACCCTACAATTAGAGCGCGAGAGCATAAAAGTGGTGGTGGTGCGGTGGCTATCATGCCGGCCAGTGACTTCTATAAACCCCAGTTCGAGCCCAGGAAACAATACAGATTTCAGTATATTATTTATATCACACACACACACATTTATATATATATATATATATATATATATATATATATATATATATATATATATATATATATATATATATATATATTTAGCCTCGGAAAAGTGGATAAAAGGTTTCAAGGCAGGATATTTAGAGTTCTTCCTGAAGCCATTTGAATATTCCACTTTACCCTACCACCCCATCTATTTTTACCTGTTGGTATATTTTACTACAAAATGTGTTACACAAGGTTTAAAAGATAAACTGATAGTACAGAGATGGAATATACACGAGGTTTGAGGAATGTATTTCAAGAACATATTGCTACGGGTTTGTCAAAAATTATAATGCAAAAATCTCTTCAGCTCCTCGGTCCTGGGGCGCCGACTCAGGATACAGCCAACATTACCCTTCTGAACTGCAGCGCTAAGTCGCTGGAATAGAAAACTCGTCTCCCTGGGATCCCTAGTTGCCCTGACAAGTCTTTTCCCTGGCTCCTCAAGGATCTTGGATGGACCGTTTCTCCATGGTTCAAGGATTTCAATCTGGAGCTTTTAAAAGTTATTATCCTACCTCATGTCAGAACCAAGACCTAAAGCTTAAGCAACTCACTCACTTTCCCCTTACAAGGGGTGAGGGGAAAATGAGGACAGATGAAGAATTGGTGGGAGAGGAGAAAGGCTTCAGAAGTAGGCAAAGACCCGGGGTTCAACCCAGCAGCAAGTTATTGTAAATAATCATAATTTTTTATGGGGGTGGACCGTTAAGCCAGTGGAAGGCCTCGGCCAGATAACCGGAACTCCAGCGGCGGATCATCATGCGATCTGCACCAGCGTCAGGAAGCACTTGTCCTGTTTCCTGACTAACCTTACCTAACCTAACCTGTATGGGTTGTCCTAAGTTCCATGATGCGACCTAAAACAGTCGCCTGACACTCAGAAGACAGACAACGGGTGTAAGAAACCTTGCCAGTGCGTCTCGTTGTAGCCAAGGATTAAACCTGAGTCTTTTGTTTATGAGCCCAGCTGTTTCATATAGATTATTGTCTTGTT
>NC_091337.1:3698040-3755540 GCF_038502225.1 Cherax quadricarinatus | reverse complement strand
AATTTATCACGGGGCACTGTCCGAAGATAATTCATCAGCGGTGCCGACACTATCGCAAGGGCGCGCAAAATAGTAGTACCTAAGGACAGGTGAGAGGATAGTCAATGACTATGGCTAGCCACAGCAGAAGGGATCTCAAGCTTATCCGTGCTGGACTAACTAGTATGTGTTATGGGTTCATGTCTTTGAGTGGCTAAGGTGACGATGTTGAAATTAGTCTGGAGATCAGTGGGGTAGCCAGGTGCGATAGGCAGTACAATAGGTGCAGTTAATGTGATACTTTATTGTGACAACATTTCAAGGGTAACGTTGCCACAATATGATGTCACATTAGTTGTATCTGCGTCCATTTACCTAACAGTACGATGGAAAATACCGACTGGACAAAAGAACAGTCAAACCAAATGACTACCTAATAGAAAGACAGGCCATTCGGTAGATTGAAGAACTTTCTGACAGACGGTAAGAGATGGTTAACAGGGTAAAAAAAAGGCAGATGGCGAGAGGGGGAGAGACCCTGAAGACAAGTGACTGTCAGTCTTACTCCCAATCCACTTCCTCGTTTTCCCAGGAGAATCTCGTTCCCCTTGCTGTGGCGGGGTAAACTGCCAGGGATTTTAGCTCCCCGACTCAGGAGAGGGACAAATGCTGGCCATTTCGAGGTAATTCTGGAGCGTGTGGTGAGAACTTCGAGCTGCTGAAGAGGGGATGGAAGAACTGAAGAGAGGAAGAAGAGGGGGGAAGAGGTGGATGGGGAGGAGGGGGAAAAGGTGGATGGGGAGGGGGAAAAGGTGGAGGGGGAAAAGGTGGATGGGGAGGGGGAAAAGGTGGAGGGGGAAAAGGTGGAGGGGGAAAAGGTGGAGGGGGAAAAGGTGGAGGGGGAAAAGGAGGAGGGGAGAGGGAAAAGGTGGAGGGGGAAAAGGAGGAGGGGAGAGGGAAAAGGTGGATGGGGAAAAGGAGGAGGGGAGAGGGAAAAGGTGGATGGGGAAAAGAAGGAGGGGAGAGGAAGGGAAGGAAGGTGAGGAAGAAGAGAGGTGATGAAGGACTGGAGGAAGGGGAGGAAGGAACAAAATGGAAAAGATGGATAGAGGAAGAAAAAGCAAGAGATGAAAAGAATGGGCATTTTTTCTATTAAACTTAAGAATACCCACAGTGAGTAGCTACATCACTCCACATAACACTTCAATAACAGCTCCATTGTGGGAACCAAAGCTAGCTTTGCTTTCCTGTCACATTGTGGGAATAAAAGCTAGCTTTGCTTTCCTATTACATTGTGAGAATAAAAGCTAGCTTTGCTTTCCTGTCACTGTGGGAATTAAAGCTAGCTTTGCTTTCCTGTCACTTGTCGTCTGCTAATCATCGCCTGTTACTGCAACTGTGCCGCCACACTTATTCATTTCATAACCAACTAATTACTACATTATTTTCCGGCATATAAGACGCACGATCATATGAGACAAGATATTTCCACACAGTTGTTGAGTAACATAAGTAAAAAACTGCTAAAGAGTAACCCAAAGCCTTCCCTTGACCAGCGAATACACAAAGCTCAAGGGTGATTTTTTCAAGACTACGTGGAAAACAAAAATCCGTGCGCCTTATATGTCGGAAAATATGGTACTTCGAAGTTAAATGTTTTCTATTAGCCAAGAATCGTCTCGCCTCCCGTGTTACTGACAATACGTACGTTCTATAAACCTGAAATTTTATGCCAGCGATATTAATGGTTATGGAGTTGAAAACAATGGCATGTATAGGGTAATGTATTTTGTTTCAAAATTTACGTTAAAATAAAAGTATAATAATAATCATAATAATAATACCTGATCTTTTACTGCCAGCTTCCTTCTGATGTGGCTGTGAAACAGTTTTATTTCATATCTGACACTTGTTAAATCATTCTTAAATTGCTAGTCAGCTTATTTTGGTCCCTTGCACGTTCATTCATGGCTCTATCTCTCCCTTAACTTTTCTTTTGCCCCTCACTTTTTCTTTTTTCCCCCGTGTTCTTGGGCTTCATTTTTTTTTTTCATCACAGTATGTTTGGATACAACCACGGGCTCTGTCTGTTCTTACAGTGAGTGTGTGTACTCGCCTATTTGTGGTTGCAGAAGTCGAGTTACAGCTCTTTGTCCTGCCTTTTCGCTAGTCGCTACTAGGTCCACTCTCCTTTCTCCATGAGCTTTATCGTATCTCTTAAGGATATGTATGGATTCTGCCTCCACTGCCTCACTCCCTGTATGTGCGTGTGTGTGGGGGAGGGCTGTGTCTGTGTGTTTTCCCTTGTAGGTATATATGTAAACCTGTGTGTGTATATCTGCATGTGCATGCATATACACGAACCCACGTAGTTTATAACAGTGAAATAATATTACCCAAAAATCAACGTCACGTCTAATAGATGACTAAGCGGGCCACCATCGTCTAACTACTAACCAAACCAGCAATAATTCCTAACTAACCACCACTGTGTTCTCCCAATAACACCAGGCAAGACGCTCGATAATAAATACCAGACAAGTGCAAGTGCCATATTTGCATACTAAAATCCTCAAAACAACGCCAGGAGTTACTCAAGGTGTAATCAAGGTAATTACCTCTCGCTGCAGCTGGAAAATACAGCCTGGGGGTGGGATGAAAGGGGTGGGGATTAGGTGTGGGTTGAGGGGGTGGGGATGTGGTGGGTTGAGGTGGTGGGTTGAGGGGGTGGATTAAAGGGGTGGGTTAAAGGGGTGGGTTAAAGATGATGGATTGAGGTGTGTTGAAGTGTACCGACATTAGGCAACACTCTAGTAGCAGGGAGGACGGACGTTGCGTTAAGTTTTTGTCAAGAGGAATGTATTTGCACCTTGACTAATATTGTTAATTATGGAAAGTGGAGCAAAGGATTATTTAGGAAATGCAGGAGAAGAAGAGACAGAGGAAGACGGGAGAGACCGAGAGACCGAAAGTGTGACGAAGACAAAACTCGAGACCAAGATAAATCGAATGAGTGGGAAAGAGAAAATGAAGAGAGAAAGAGAGCAATAGAGCAAGAGTGAAATTATTCCATCTCTTAATCTACAGGATTAGACTATCTCTAATAGGACTCAGGAGAAAACTGACCTCTTTGCTGAACAATTTGCTGCTAAGATGCAAGGGAACCTACTCTGCCAGCCTCAAAGACTGCCTAACCAAATGCATTCTAATGATTCTTAGAAGAGGATCAAAGACTTTACTCATTCTGTGGTAAGTGATTTATTTACAAAAAAAAAAAAGATTGCACCCAAGTATCTGGCAGGGTTGTAAATTAGACAAGGTAATTACCAAGTATAAAAGTCACGTTCTCAAGGATGACGCATTTCACTACTAGCCAACAAATGAGATGAAACTCGTGTTCACTTCCGGTGACATGCACTACTACTACTATTACTATTGCTGCTGCTGCTGCTGCTACCAATACTCCCACTAGCACTAATGTATTTCTCTTTTCCCTGTATATAATATTCCGATCACACGCCCAAAACATTTCATTAAGGATTTCGAGAGTACATGAATTCACGTTCATTTCCATCTAGATGAAGTTAAATGTTTCATCCACACAGAAGATTGTTGCAGCAGGAGCACTGCTGTAGCTGCTAGTAGTACCACTGCTGTAGCTGCTAGTAGTACCACTGCTGTAGCTGCTAGTAGTACCACTGCTGTAGCTGCTAGTAGTACCACTGCTGTAGCTGCTAGTAGTACCACTGCTGTAGCTGCTAGTAGTACCACTGCTGTAGCTGCTAGTAGTACCACTGCTGTAGCTGCTAGTAGTACCACGAAGTGCAGTCAAACTTAATTGCCAATTCTGTATTTAGCCTAAACTTAATGGATATTATCCTTTGGACAAAATGCATCACACATTATGGATTGAAGCTGTTCAAGAAAGGTATATCCAAGATCAAAAGTACGTTGAAGGATTTTAACGTGATTTAATGAGACAAATGTACACTATTTTACACCTACTAACTTCCATAACAATTTCAACTATCTTATGCACGATACATCAGTGTTGTACCCAATCAAGAGAGAATTTTAAAAGCTATCGGACAAATTCTAAGAATACTGGAATGGTCCAAATGTCCTCGAATCACGGTACAACACTAGCTCTGCTGGGTGCGTGATCTTTGTAGGATAGTGTGGTCCTGTGGGTTAGAGCGTCGTGGAAGTTTCGCTCACTATGAGGCAGGCAAAGACAACACGGGTTCGATCCCTCGGCTAGCCGCACTGCTGTTCTTAAATACCACTCGTTCGTGGTTACAATACGATATATATATATATATATATATATATATATATATATATATATATATATATATATATATATATATATATATATATATATATAATGTCGTTCCGAATAGGCAGAACTTGCGATCTTGGCTTAAATAGCAACGCTCATCTTGCCATATAGGACAAGTGAAAATTTGTGTATGCAATAATTTCACCAAAATCATTCTGAATCTAACGGTAAAAGTATATTTCGCTGTCTTTGTTTAGTATTAAATTATTGTAAACAAATCTAAAATATATTTAGTTGGGTTAGGCTAAAATAAATTGTTCTTGTTATAATAAGGTTAGGTAAGTTTTCTAATATTCTTTTGGTGCAAAATTAAAATTTTTTACATTAACATTAATGAAAAAAATATATCTTTAAACATATAAAAGAAAATTTCTGAAAGGACTTAATTTTACATGAGTTCTTGCTAATTGATCAGTTTTACATATTCGGCACGACATAGATATATATATATATATATATATATATATATATATATATATATATATATATATATATATATATATATATATATATGCAAAACAACCACTCTGAAAGAATAGAGAAAGTCCAAGCGCTTTCGTGACTACTCACATTATCAAGGAACTATGATTAGCGCTTGGAATTTCTCTATTCTTTCAGAGTGGTTGTTTTGCATATTCTGAAATCACCTGTTTACTGTGATCTTATTGCATATATATATATATATATATATATATATATATATATATATATATATATATATATATATATATATATATAATTAATTAAAACACTAATTTTAATGACGCAAAGGCCAAATGTATACATTCTTTCGACCAAGCTGTGGGAATTTCAATAAGCTATTCTTGTTATTCTTACGATATAGTAAAATTATTACCAGCCTGTGTGATCAGAGACCAAGCCGAGTTTAATGGGTGGCGAAAGGAGCCTCCAGCGCTCTTAGCTCTCAATTTCCCATATGAATCTAACACTTCTGGAAATATGAAGACTCATTTCATAACTGCAACAACGAAAACAACTGCCCACTCAGCCTGCACATGGATCAAGATGTTTTATGGCCGTGAAATCATCGTAATTAAAACAATTTCTCCTACACCGGTATTTTCCTGCAGATGACATATATGTCCTTGAAAATATGAGCTGGAAATCTTTTCCAAACTGCTCTCTCACGAGTAAATGACCTCGTTAACTGATGCAAGTCGTTGACGTAACGACCTTGTGGAAGAACTTTTTAGATCTAAAAAAAACTAGAGATGGAATATTGATTTGTACTACTGGAAAGAAAACTTTTTTTGTGATGGGAATCATTTTTATTTTATTCTCGAAATGAATGGCAGACTGTCTTTTTCACTCCCACGTCTCTAAGCATACTTTTCAAATGTCAATGTTGAGGCCTCCTGATCCAAGGAACTGGAGTTATCCTGCTCTTTCTCTGATAACCTCCCAACCTCGAGTCGATTTTTAACCCTAATATGTTTAACGCTTCACACATAATAATAAGTTTAATAAGCATGATAAAACTGACATGTTTGCTACCTGGTTGATTCCTAAACTGCGGGGGAAAAAACAGGATTTGATCTTGTGTCGCTTGAGATAGGAGAATCAAAGGAGATATTATCACTATATACAAAATACTCAGACATGCATAAAGTATAACGACAGACTGAAATGGGAGAACGGAAATGGAATAAAGACTCAACTGGAAGGGAGAAGTTCAAAGGATCTTAAGAGAATGAAATAGATGTATTAGGAGGTTTATGAGATCTGAAAAGAGTTTTGAAGCGAGATCACTCGGTAGTTTTTTGCCAATAAAAACACAAAACAAATAAACGCTCAAGGTAAAACTAAGCAGCAAATAACATCTAATAGTAAGGAATAAAACGTATAACAAAAATGCCAGGATCAGTTAAAAATCCCATTAAACTATCAATGTTGTAAAGACTGATAAAAGTTCCTCGAGGTCCAGACAGGTATCCCAGTAATTACAACATCCACGACGTAATGGAAAAGGACAAAGCCGTGGGCAAATTGCTTAAAAGTGCAGCTGTAAGCCCCAAGTTACACACACGGGAATCAAGAGCAGTTAGTAGTAATGTAGTGTAGAGCAGCTTAACATATATATATTCAAAAGTTGGTATGACAAATCCCGGTAGAACCCTCATCCACACCATTATTCGAAAGCCAAAGTGGACGGGATGGGGGGGTTAAGTATTGTAGCAACTCCCTTGAACTACGAGGAGAGGCTAAGAAAATTAATTTTAAATATTTTGGAGAACAGAAAACCCAGGAGAGACATGGTAACAACATACAAATTATCCAGTCAAACTGACAGGGTAGACAGGGACAGGTTCTTCGAGGCTAGAAATAGTTACTCGGGGTTATTGTTGGAAGATTAAGACACATACATGAGCCACAGGGATGTCAGGAAGAATTAATTGAGGTCTCAGTGCGAACAAGAAGTAGCGGAACCTCGACGAAGAAGTGGTGTAGGCAGGATCCATACATAGTTTAAAGAGTAGGTACGATAGGGACCAGTAAGCTATTAGGCAGTTAATCTGGCAAGCGGCAAGCTGGGAGGAGTGGCCAGGAGCTAAGAATCGACCCATGTAACAACAACTAGAAGAGTACGAACACTCATGCTCTCACGTAACTAACTACAGAATAAATAAAATAATCTTTTACTAGAATTCACATCAAAACAAGTGTTGCGAACCCACCAGACTGCAAGTGTTGCGAACCCACCAGACTGCAAGTGTTGCGAACCCACCAGACTGCAAGTGTTGCGAACCCACCAGACTGCAAGTGTTGCGAACCCACCAGACTGCAAGTGTTGCAAACCCACCAGACTGCAAGTGTTGCGAACCCACCAGACTGCAAGTGTTGCGAACCCACCAGACTGCAAGTGTTGCAAACCCACCAGACTGCAAGTGTTGCGAACCCACCAGACTGCAAGTGTTGCGAACCCACCAGACTGCAAGTGTTGCGAACCCACCAGACTGCAAGTGTTGCGAACCCACCAGACTGCAAGTGTTGCAAACCCACCAGACTGCAAGTGTTGCGAACCCACCAGACTGCAAGTGTTGCGAACCCACCAGACTGCAAGTGTTGCGAACCCACCAGCCTGCAAGTGTTGAGAACCCACCAGGCTGCAAGTGTTGCGAACCCACCAGACTGCAAGTGTTGCGAACCCACCAGACTGCAAGTGTTGCTAACCCACCAGACTGCAAGTGTTGCGAACCCACCAGACTGCAAGTGTTGCGAACCCACCAGACTGCAAGTGTTGCGAACCCACCAGACTGCAAGTGTTGCGAACCCACCAGACTGCAAGTGTTGCGAACCCACCAGACTGCAAGTGTTGCGAACCCACCAGACTGCAAGTGTTGCGAACCCACCAGACTGCAAGTGTTGCGAACTTAACTAATCCCACCAGACTGCAAGTGTTGCGAACTTAACTAATCCCACCAGACTGCAAGTGTTGCGAACTTAACTAATCCCACCAGACTGCAAGTGTTGCGAACTTAACTAATCCCACCAGGCTGCAAGTGTTGCGAACTTAACTAATCCCACCAGACGGCAAGTGTTGCGAACTTAACTAACCTCACCAGGGAGCGAGTGTTACCTACGTAACAAATCGCACCAGAGAGCAAGTGTTGCCAACGTAACAAATAACACAAGGGAGCAAGTGTTGCCAACGTAACAAATCGCACAGGGGAGCAAGTGTTGCCAAGTTGCCGCCGCGTAAATAACGCGTTGATATGTTAGGTCATTATTATCCTTGAAGACGCCATCTGCTGTGTTTTGTTGTTCTTGCTGTTATTGCTCTTTCCGTTCTTCTTACTGTTCTTGTTCTTGCTGTTCGTATTCTTGCTACTACGGCTCTTATTTGTTATACAATAGCAACAAGTGGGTGAGTAATATAGATACCATACTTGTGTACCTTTTCTGTTGTCTATTGCTGTTGCTGTCGTTTCTGGGTGTGCTGTTATCATCAATAGTAGCAATTCTGGTAGTAGTTGTAGTAGTAAAAGTGGTAGTAGACGCAGTAAATAGTGTAATGGTAATTGTATTAGCGGTTTTATCAGTTGTAGTAGGAGGTATAGTGGTAGTTGTGATAATAATAACTTCAGTGGTGGTGGCAATGTTAATAATGGTGGTGGTTAGTGGTGGTGATGGTGACCACGTTAGTGGTGGTGATGGTGACCATGTTAGTGGTGGTGATGGTGACCATGTTAGTGGTGGTGATGGTGACCATGTTAGTGGTGGTGATGGTGACCACGTTAGTGGTGGTGATGGTGACCACGTTAGTGGTGGTGATGGTGACCACGTTAATGGTGGTGATGGTGACCACGTTAGTGGTGGTGATGTCGTGACCATGTTAGTGGTGGTGATGGTGACCATGTTAGTGGTGGTGATGTCGTGACCATGTTAGTGGTGGTGATGGTGACCATGTTAGTGGTGGTGATGGTGACCATGTTAGTGGTGGTGATGGTGACCATGTTAGTGGTGGTGATGGTGACCATGTTAGTGGTGGTGATGGTGACCATGTTAGTGGTGGTGATGGTGACCATGTTAGTGGTGGTGATGGTGACCATGTTAGTGGTGGTGATGGTGACCATGTTAGTGGTGGTGATGGTGACCATGTTAGTGGTGGTGATGGTGACCATGGTAGTGGTGGTGATGGTGACCATGGTAGTGGTGGTGATGGTGACCATGTTAGTGGTGGTGATGGTGACCATGTTAGTGGTGGTGATGGTGACCATGGTAGTGGTGGTGATGGTGACCATGTTAGTGGTGGTGATGGTGACCATGGTAGTGGTGGTGATGGTGACCATGGTAGTGGTGGTGATGGTGACCATGTTAGTGGTGGTGATGGTGACCATGGTAGTGGTGGTGATGGTGGTAGTCTTCTTCCTTTCTCTCTTTCCCATTCCTCCCTCTATTTTGTATATCCTTTCATTTCTCCTTCATCTTGCTCTCAACTTATCCTCCCTCCCCTACCTCTCCACACGCCACTTATTTGTCACTCCATCTCTTCATTCCTCATTTCCATCCCCTTCTCTCTCTCTTCTTCCTCATCATCTTCCATCCCCTCCTCCTCTGCTTCCATCCACTCCAATATCCTCTGCTTCCATCTACGGTCCTTCCCATCCTCCTTTTTCCCCTTACTTTCTTCACCCTTCTCCTCTTCTTGAATCCTTATTCCCCTCTTTTCCCCCCTCCTTCTCCCTTCTTTCCCCCTATGGCTACCCCCTCTCACCCCCCACCTGTACCAGCAGGCGCCATGGCCCAGCTGCAGACTGGACAGACACGGTCATAAAGAGAACTCCCTCGCCTGCCACCTGTGTCCGCAACCCCGCCCCGCATGACGCAGGGGCAGGGGTTGGACAGGGGCGGGGCAGAGCAGGGCGAGGGAAGAAGCAGGGGGAAGAAGCAAGGGGAAGGGAAATGGCAGGAGATAGTGGTTAAATGGAAGGAATAGGATTGAGGGATAGGAAGCGGAAAACAAGAGAGAGAAAGCAGAGGGATGAGGGAGGAAGAGGAACAGTTGGAGGCAGGATCTGGATAGGAGAAGAGGCTGGAAAGGAGAATTGGAAGAGACTAGAAAAGGGAGGAGAGGCAGGGGAGAAATATACAGAAGGCAGAAAGTGAGGCAGGGAAGGGGGCAGGGGCTAGGGTAAAGTTAGGGGTAAAATGAGAGTGAATTGGGATACACGAGGGAAGGGGGGGGGGAGTAAATCTTCAAAATTAGCAACACTCAGTATACTGCAACCCTGTTCTAAATATTAGTTACAATATGGGAACACCCTCACTGTGCTGTGGAAACACCCTCACTGTGCTGTGGAAACACCCTCACTGTGCTGTGGAAACACCCTCACTGTGCTGTGGAAACACCCTCACTGTGCTGTGGGAACACCCTCACTGTGCTGTGGGAACACCCTCACTGTGCTGTGGGAACACCCTCACTGTGCTGTGGGAACACCCTCACTGTGCTGTGGGAACACCCTCACTGTGCTGTGGGAACACCCTCACTGTGCTGTGGGAACACCCTCACTGTGCTGTGGGAACACCCGCACTGTGCTGTGGGAACACCCTCACTGTGCTGTGGGAACACCCTCACTGTGCTGTGCTGTGAGAACACCCGCACTGTGCTGTGGGAACACCCGCACTGTGCTGTGGGCGTGGGAACGCCCTCACTGATGTGGGAAACCGCACAGCACAATGCACGAAACGGTAAAAAGCCTAGAGCTAGAGCTACTGTTTTCCATCCCCAAGTGCTTGTTTTGCTATGCTAAAATCGCCTGTTTGCAACTGATTTGTGATGGAAAGAATATAGAGGGATAGTGGATAGGGAAGGAAAAAAAAACAGATGAGTGGCAAAGAGAAGAGTGGGAGAAGGTCCTAGTGAGAGGGGGAGAGTGGGAGTACCTGTCCCCCTAACCAGGTAGCTCTACTGACCCTGCGTGTGTAATTATCTATGTGACCTTAAGGGGGTTAAGCACAGGCTCCTGGACCCACCACTTTACAGCCTTATTCGGTATCCTTGCTAAGGTAGGATACCACAAACGTTCACAATGTAATTGGCCAGCCTAGTCGATTTTATGGCCAGTTTTTCATCCCTGTGTATTTTAAGACGTTCATTTCCTTGGCTCTTGAAGAATAAAAAAACATCAGCAAACACACAATATTGTTGTCATATTTGAACTGTGGCCCAAAAAATTATTTTGCTAAATATTATTCAGAAATCTTTATATATTTTAAACGACTGCCAGTGTTTAATCAGTATCGCGAAGAAAGATTTCGCTGAAAACTGTGTTAGTCTGTGTCTTTGAGTGATTATATATCAACTTTCGTATACTGTATAAACTTATTATATTCTGTCTCATATATGAAAGCATATATAACTCTCAAGTATATTGGGCAAGAGAATGAGAATTGTAAAGCAATTTTGAATATCTTTGATATTGACAAAACTATAACCCATTAAAAATT
Organism: Cherax quadricarinatus; assembly: GCF_038502225.1. Classification (NCBI taxonomy): domain Eukaryota; kingdom Metazoa; phylum Arthropoda; class Malacostraca; order Decapoda; family Parastacidae; genus Cherax; species Cherax quadricarinatus. Next base: position 3,744,250 of record NC_091337.1, on the reverse strand, counting down.
TATGATACTGATAGCAACTCTTCTATTTTATTAGAGGACTTGTGCAACAGACGATAGTGCACATTTTCTGTTGCTGGGAAATAGTCAAGTAGTAGGGGTCTTTTCTCAAATGAGGGACCCGGGTTCTACATGAGCGTAAGTGGTAACGGGCATGTTTGCCTACACCCTGTTGCCCCTGTTGTCCTAGCGGAAAGTACTCACCTGGTGTAAGAAGTGTGTTGAGGGTTGCAACCTTGAAGGTGTTAGTACGTCTTAATAAGGGCAGGGCTTTTGAAATGAAGTGAGGGAGGTTAAAAGCTTTTAACTTGTAAAGGTTGATGATTTCTGCTTTGCAAAGAGAAAAATTTATCATTTGAGAAGATTTTTGCAAAGCAGAAATCATGAAGAGGTGAAGAGATTGGAAAGAGAAAAATTTAGCATTTGAGATTTCTGCAATCTCTCTACCTCTTCATTCCACCCATCACTCCTCTTCCCTCCTGCACCCACCATCCTAGAATACGCCCTACAACAATTGGGTAACAGCCATGTACGATACCTATTTCCTGCTGGGTGATCAGAGATAAAATTAATGTAAGAAGCCTTGCCCATATTTCTCGCCCTTCCCAAGAACCCAACCTTCGGCAATATTATCTGCAATATGAATGGCCCTTAGAAGACACGTTGCAGAATAAGCAAGTGTAGAGATTCATTAAGTCTTGACTTGAAACTACAGAGTGAAACGTTGCCCCAGTATAACTTGTTCTACACCTTTTGTCTTTTCTTCAATACACCACTTGGATCCTCTGATTCATCATGTAACAAGTTTAGCTAAAATTCGGGCCTTTGTAAACACTTTCCTTGACGTACAACCGCTTATCCACTGAGCGGTTTATTATATGAGAGACGAGTGTCTGGATTAACTTGTTCTGCTTCTTGGAGAACAAAACAATAAGTTTATTATACTTGGCGTGCATTGCAATAACGTATTCAATAAGGAAATATAACTCACCTTTGCTTCCTGCTGTACAAGAGGTCCAGGATCTCTAGCTCAGCACTTTCAATAAGCCTACCTCCTGTAACTCAACACCCTTAAAAAATCAGGAACTGTAGATCGACTCCCTCAAAGAACTCAGGAGCTGGAATTCAATCCAGTCACGAATTATGTAAATACAAATTTGTTTCGACAAATGAGCGATTTGTGACAAGTATCACCCATAACACCCAACACCAACCTCTTGTATTTCACCCACGCAAGAGGCTAAGCAGCTGTACCTCGCAACTGTACCTCGAAACTGCCATGAAACAGAGATCTAGGCATTATAAATCAAGAGAGCCAGGACCTGGAGGTAATATCCATCTTTGCTACAGGGCAAACTAATGAAAAATTGTCAATCTTCTACATACCATAAGAATGACAGTTTATATTTTTTTTAGCTTTCATCGAGTAGTTACATTAGATTTTCATGCCCTACAATCATATAAGAGAATGTCGAGATAAACTAATAAGGGCAAGAATATTCTTAAACGTACAAGAAATGTAGAGCTTTAATTTCGGAGTTTGCTAGGGATTGTAGTTCGTAAATTTAAAAAAAAATACAGAAATTAAGGCAAGAGTTTGTAAGAAAGTTCATTTAAGAAAAAATGTTTTTGAGCAGGAGAGGTGGGAATATACTAAGACTTATTCTCCCTCTAGGCACCAAAATAATCTAAGTACATTTTTTCCCGTTCCTCATGAAAGAGTTTATCCATTTCTAAGATCCAGAAATACATTGTTTGTTTATAAATCCCCAAAACATTAAAGACGATTAAAAATGCGAAAGCCAACAGACAACGGGAGGTGGTATACCAATGTGATTTTTGTGGAAAAGAATTACCACGAGATGGATGCCTTACTAACTGCAGTATAACAAGGTATACATATAACCTACAAGTGCTTATGGGGATCATAGTCTTTATACTAACAGTGACGCAGTGACCTCATAGCTAGTAAGGGAGCCTATCTATAAAGTAGCTGGGATTATCTAAGCACTGCACAAGTACATAGTAACACTACTGACAAGTACACTTATTGCACACAAACCTCCTTTATATACATTATGCTCTCTCAATCTTTGATATATCAATTATAATTATAATTATAATCACGGGGAGCGCTAAACCCGTAGGATTATACAGCGCATGTGGGGGGATGGAAGGTATTCAGACTCGATTCAGGGAACCCGAGCACAGATCCAAATCCCTAGATCAAGAGCCCTTACCAGTGTCAGGAACCTCCCTTGAGGGGACGTCAATTATGAACTGGATATGAAAAATATTATGTACACTAAGACTCATTTTATAGAAAATTGCTGTAAGTATATGTATGGAGTTAAGCAGCCGAGATATATTAGGTGGAATATTTCATACCTTTGAAACTGGTAAAATTAAAGCCGAGGATGAGGAAAACCTTAGCGAGATATTAGCGTCAATGTGAACTATAATCTCCAGAAGATTTTTAAAGACGAAATGGCTGTCATCCTCTGCAAGGATGCTATCACGTTTATATATATAATCACAGTTTTATAAACATCTGTTTCAAATGCAAAAAAAGTCAATGATTATACAGAAGCTAATATATTCAAGTGTAATTTATTCATGGTGTTGGGCGATGAGATGGGAAATATACTGAGGTATGATGAAAGCTACACTTTGTAGGAGCTGTTTTACTAAGACAAAGATGAGAAAGCTGTTACAAATCATAGCTCCACATGCGACTTACACTTTGGAATTACATGTTGGGTTTAATTACCTGCTAGTGTATAGGGATAGAGAACAACCTACTCACTTTGGTGCACAACTCACGTAATTGCTAAGAACTGTAAATGATTAATTCTTGCTTATATAACCGTCTTAATAATTCTCGAGGATGAGAGTGGGAGAGTAATTCAATTTAATAAAACATAATTCTATGGAGTGTGCCTGGCATAAAAAGCCAAGATGAATATAAGTGATGTATAGCATATGTTATTACTGCACAAAGACCTGGATGAGAGAGGTATATTTTAACCCTTCTCCAGGAGGTATTTATAAATCAGTTAACGGGTGGGAATTGAATCCATGGCCTGTGAATATCACAGGCCAGTGCGCTAACCACTCGACCAGCTGGTTCTAATAAGATATATAGAAATATATCCATATATATAATAAGATATATAGAAATATACCTAGTTGGATTAATCTTATTAGAACCTGCTGGCCGAGTGGTTTGCGCACTGTTCTGTGAGTTTCAGAACTCACCTGCCATGGGCTCTACCCGTTTTGTGATTTGTTTGCAATTGTGTCATTAAAGTTTGGCGAGTCGTGAGGAATTTATATACTGGGCGAGTCATGCGAGCGGTGGAGCAAGACACAAAGGTAGGTTAATTTCTAAAACTTCAAGGCTTTGGTAGTATCCAGGAATTTCATGGTATAGAATGTGTCCTTATAGTTAAGTTTTTTACTGACAACTGGTAAGGTGGGGATGTTAAGATAAAAATTATATATAAACTAATCTCTGTGTGTTACAGATATCAACAAGAAACAGAAAAACAAGACAGAAATAATATAGTGGTGGTGGTGTAGAATTATAATAAAAAAGAAGCCCTGAACGTGGTGGTGTAGAATATACTCACGTACATTTAAGTAGATCAAAGCATTACACGCTTGTAGATATCATGAAGCCAAGCTGTTGTAAACAGATTGTCACTATAACGTATGTATAATTTGACAAGCAGAAACTTCAGAGACACTGCAGTCTTGCGAATTCGACACTGAAGGATGTTGGTGCTGGGTACAAATTCGTTGCCGGTAATGTGATTAAATTTTAAGCACTCATTGGCATGTCTGCATGTATAAATATACAGCACTTGAATATAGACTCGAGTCAGTCTTCTAAGAGCAAGAAAGAGAATGAATAATCACAGGAACCAATTCCAGTAAAATTGACATCCAGGTCTGAGCACCAAGAACAAGGAAAAGCAATGTGTGTTTCTTCTGTGATAAGGTTGCTGGACCCACTGGGCTTCATGAGACTTCCACGCTTGATGTTGATTTCCAAGTCAGAAAGTGTGCCACAGAACTTCGTGACAAAGAACTGCTGCCTAACTTGCTACTGGGAACAAGATGGCTGTTGATGCCAGTTACCATGCTAAATGTCTAGTAAATTTGTACAGACTCAAGTCTCAAGAAAAAACCTTGTTGCATGGCAAAGTTTGGGCTCAAGTGATTTCATACATAGAATCCGAAAGGAAGTCAATGGAAGCCAGGCCAGTCTTCAAAACTGGAGAGCTAAAAAGAACGTTTGCATATCCAGGCTATTTGAGCTTAGTATGAATGAGGTGCCAGATCACATCATTCTCAATAATCTGATACTTTATACCGAAGGCTGGGATACTTTACTTTTATATAACGAAGTTAAAGGATTAGCACTTTAAAATCATCTGCAAATCAGACTTCTTTAGCACAACGCAACGTACTGTCACAGAGAAACACCTGACAACACTTTTGATCTGCTGGAGAAATGTGCCGTTCTCACGTATGATAAAACATGAGAGTATTCCAAGTCAAAAAAGAAAAAAAAATCTGCCTTCCAGACGGTCTCGAGCTCTAGAGACACTCCAACGCAAGCAGCCAAGAAAGGAGGGCGCGTTTGGGAGCAAGTTCTGCAAAAAGAACCAATGCTGCCAAGTCCAGCTGACGGATCTTGGTAACCAAAGTGAACTACCGTTTCAAGTGCAGCAAGGTCAGCCTCCCCCTCCAGTGTACTGCTCTGTGTCGATGTGAAGGCGACTGTTACTAAGAGTAACACCAGTGTAAACTTAGCCTTGGCTTTCTGACTGTATTGTGTGTGTATACAAAAAAATCTCAGCATAGACCTATATGGACATCACTTTAGATAAAAAATGTTCTAACTCGTTACAAACTTTTTTATTATTCGTATCTGGCGTGAGGAATGAATGTGCACGCTTGCCTCTATACAGATATTATTTAATGTAATTTCATTTAAAGTTAACTGAGGTGTGTTATTATATGAAGACAAAACGTATACGAAGCAATTCACTAAAGAGCAGAACTACCACAGTAACTCAAGTTGCTCTGTGTTATGTTTAGTAACATAAATTGTTTCTATAACAATAAAAATAGTTTCACGAAATATGGGTGAAAGTATTTAATACTGGTTGTGCCCAAAGACTTTGTTGACCTCAAAACTGTGCAGTATGGGGCCACACGTTCACTGTTGGCACGGATCGATAAGGTTCTCATCTATGGGTCAAGTTACATGCTTTAAGCACAAAGCACACGATTTCTTGCTTAAGCGCCCCACTAGTAGGCAGTGAACAGAGTTATACGGACTTAACTAGAGTGGAAGACTGGTCTTGTAGCCCTACAGTGTAAAAATGTACGTGTGTGAGCGAGAGGCAAGAGCATCTTCTTGTGTATGCCGCGATTTAAAAACAGAGAAAAACGTACATACCTTTAATTTATGATGTAAACTGTCCCTCGATGAGCTGTAAAACTGCACTTACCTTAAAGTGCACAAGAAATTTTTTTTATAAGTATGATGTATTTAAACTATTAAAACTGTAAATGTTCAATAAACAATATTTTTAATCAAAACTGTATTTGGAATTTCTTAAAGACAAATATCCGCACTGTTAAGCCACATCGATGGAAGTCACTTACCTTATCATGGAGGAAGTCAACATATTGCAGAATCGTAGTGAGGCCAACTTAGGTAACTTGTCTAGACTGGTCCTGCCAGGAGGTAGGCCAGTCAACAATGCCTGAAACCCCATTATACTTGGCTCAAAACTTTCTGCACACAGTTTCATACGATTTCAGAATTTAAAAAACATCGAAATCTATAAATTATTCAACACTTAGTACATAAAATTACACAAACTGTACAACATATAATTTACATCTGAATTAGATCTACCATTTTGTGTGTGGATGATAGTTTACAAGTCTGAAATTTTTTTTTTTTTAATATTTTTTAAAATAAATTTCAGATACAACTTTGCTAGGTAAAGAATATCATAGCCGAGATATCGCTTGAACAATATGAGAAAATTAAGTCACATATAAGGTACATATGAAAATTGGTATATAATATCGCCAAGTTCTGATTAAAGACGCCTGCATACATAGGCATATGAATATCCTTCGATCTCGGGATCTTAACTCTATACACGAAAGTTGAAGAAGCATGTTTATGTAGGGAATAATAAAAGCGAGGTAGGTTGGAATTTAGCGAGGTCAATTGACATGAACAGTTGATATAATCAGGAGGAGTTATTGGGTAGCTAAAGAATATGTTGGCCAAACATTAGAGAAGGATTTGCCTAACAGGCAGAGAGAGGCATTTAATGAAATGAAGCCCAATTGATCATCAAGGTGACGTTTAAGAAGACGCCAGAGTTTAGAATCACTCATAATTTAAGAAATACAACAGAGCAGAAAGGAGGATGGTTATGGGTAAGGTGTGTTACCCTATACTTAACAATGAATTATTTTGATGATTCTTAAGAGAATATGACCAAACACCCACCCACATCTTCTCTAACCCCGTTTATCTTTGTATTTATCTGTAGGGCCCACCGGGCCATTAGGCTATAACTACGTATGTGGTCCATAAAAATCAAAGCAGCAAAATCGGCTATAAAGAAAGCTCGAGACAGCAGTACCCGTTTCACCATCTCATCTTTAAAACTCAGGACCCAGACATGTACCAGGCAACATCAGAACTCCACAATCTTGCGCTATGACTTTACAAGTTCATAACTGAAGTGGTTCATGGCCAACAGATTCAGGGAAGCCAGTAACAAATCTATCTCTTTACCACTTATCCACTCACCAAAGAAGTGTGTTGCTCACCGATGAGCCAGTTCCAGGATCAAGTAAAACTATAAACTGTTTGGTTGCAAATATGAAAAAATATCCCACTGAAAACGCACTTAAGTGCTTCACACACATTGTTCTCAAAAGTTTCGACCCCACCCCTCCGTTCAAACAGATGTGGGATGTGTTTCCCCGAGAGCCACAAGCTACACTTGCACTTTGGGAGTTCCAGTGTCCCTATGTCCGGCACTTCAAGCACTCACCAGATGTGATGGTATTCCGATTTACAGCACCTCCAGATTCACCAAGGTCAATAGTAGTGGGAAGGTCTGGTCGGTCGGATGTGAGGGTCACGGAATTTATTACAATGCTGCTTAATTTAGCGCCAGTAAATATTTCTTACGTTATATTACTTGATATAATTAATGATAATTGTATTTCTTTATAGTGTGGCGTAATTATAACTAAGTAATCCACTGGAGCGCCAGTCGTTCTTCTGATCTGCTGAGCAGAAACCACATCCTTATTGAGAAGTTGTACCTTATTAGGTATCCCCGAAGGGATACCTTCAAGTGGATGCCTGAATTTGTTTTCCTTTAACTTTTCGCATTATTTCGCTCGTGAGGGACAGAGTGCAACGGACAAGTTTTGTAGTAGTAATAGTAGTAGTAATAGTAGAATAGTAGTAGTAATAGTAGTAATAGTAGAATAGTAGTAGTAATAGTAGTAGTAGTAGTAGTAGTAGTAGTAGTAGTAATAGTAGTAGTATAGTAGTAATAGTAGTAATAGTAATAGTAGTAGTAGTAATAGTAATAGTAGTAGTAGTAATAGTAATAGTAGTAGTAGTAATAGTAATAGTAGTAATAGTAATAGTAGTAGTAGTAATAGTAGTAATAGTAATAGTAGTAATAGTAGTAGTAATAGTAGTAATAGTAGTAGTAGTAGTAATAGTAGTAATAGTAGTAATAGTAGTAATAGTAGTAATAGTAGTAATAGTAGTAGTAATAGTAGTAATAGTAGTAATAGTAGTAGTAATAGTAGTAGTAATAGTAGCAGCAACACAGCAAGAGGTATTCTCGAGCTTACCCAGCGTTCGGGCCTCGTCCTAAAGCTGGGGTGTGGCTCAAAAAGGATCCTGTAGTCCTTGCTGCCTTTGCACCTCCTAACAGTCTGCTGTTATATAGCTGCCACACCCTTCGAGCCCCGTTGGGGTGGGGAATAGGGCTAGGCCTGGGGACAGCTGGTCCCAGAAGACGAGGACGTACTTGTACCTCCTCCCAAGGCAGACAGCCTGAGACCCTCCCTTGACAGGGAGCCGAGCCAAGGCCGGGCCACCTCTTGAAAAAAAGCCCGGTCCGGGCCATTATACCGACGAATCTAGAACAGAACATTTCGCTCGTAACTGGAGGCCTCTTCAAATCTGCGTCAAATTTCCAATGCCGGTGTAAGGTAACGAAAACAAGATTCTTGTTGCAATTACTTACAAGAAACTTATGACCATAATTATTAACCCCATTACCAGCATTCTATAATGGCTCTGATAACTTCCAAAACCCTCAGCAACGTGACTTCAGTTAAAAAAAAAAAAAAAAAAAAAAGACCTCCCAATTCGACGAATGCAAAGAATAATATTCAAATTCAAAAGTGAACAGCTGCCCATTTTATACGTAAAACATAAATTTTTATTCCCATTAAGTCGCATTAAATAAATTTTACTCTTCATCATCTCAACAATCTCAATATATAATGGCTGATGAATCTTATAACCATAATAGTACCAAAAGTTAAGTTTGCATGCAGGTAAATTTGACAATACATATAAACAGTTGAAAAAAATCGAATTAGAATCCGCTCTGTAACTGAAGAATGCTTTTTTTTTGGACAGCGTCAAACCATACTACGGGCGGGGTTAGAACCCGCGATCAGAGTCGCAAAACTCCAGACCGACGCCCGTGGTATGGTTTGTTTACAATCGTGTCATTACGATTTAGTGAGTAACGGCGTCAAGTTTTTATCCCTGATGTGGTTTCCTGAACGCACGAATCGCCCTATTATTAGCCCCTTACGTCCTAATTTCCCAATTTCATTGAATGAATAGTGATATCGATTTATATTCTTTAACTAAGGAATTCGTCTGATCAGATTAAAATCTTCAACGACGAAGTGTCAGCTATAACAATGAAATACATTTAAATTAATGTTAATTCTAGGGGAATCGCCCACCCTACGGCCAAGTGTTTGTCTTGTGTAAACACATACATACGCATGTACAGACACATACATACTTATAGACACAAAAGTAAATTTACATTAAGGATGCATATGCATAAGTATATACATACATTCATATGTAAACATATGCACGCTAGTACATCACTGTGTGTGTGGGGGGGGGTCCAAGTCGTTGTATGTTCCGCCTATGTGAGATTTATACTTATTTCCCTCACTGCTGCAATTCTCAATCCCGTGGAACAATTTCTTTAAATATGGAAATTATTATAATCAAGGGGGAAGAGCTAAACCCGGAGGATTACACAGCGCCTGGGGGGGGGGTGTTGAAGGGATTCAGGCTTAATTTGGGGAACTGGAGCACAGATCCAATTCCCTAAATCAAGAGCCCCTCACTAGCATCAAGGAACCTATCTTGAGGGGTTTAAATATGGAAAAATCCTCGTCCATGAAGATGGAACAGTAAAGGAAAGATGACCAGTAGTTTTATCAGTAAATCTGCTTCCTCAATGCTCCGTCATTGCTGGATTTTAAGTCTTTCTTATTTACAATGCACTTGGAACCGTTTGGAAATTAAACCCATTGAAGTTAAACACCGCTTCTAGCATTATCAAATTTACGCTGTCATAACCAGCTTGTTAATGTGAGGAATTATCTCGTATTACAGTTAAATTATGACATGACAATCCATATCCATAGTTCTTTAAATGGCATTATCCTTAAGTGTGAGCCATTTAAGAAAAAATGGAAAATATCCCCAGCATTTGCGATGACAGAAATTAGGTCCTTTTGGAGAGGGAGGGATGGATGTATGTTAGCATCGTGGGAGTGGGTGTTAGCATCGTGGGAGTGGGTGTTAGCATTGTGGGAGTGGGTGTTAGCATCGTGAGAATGGGTGTTAGCATCGTGGGAGTGGGTGTTAGCATCGTGAGAATGGGTGTTAGCATCGTGAGAGTGGGTGTTAGCATCGTGAGAGTGGGTGTTAGCATCGTGAGAGTGGGTGTTAGCATCGTGGGAATGGGTGTTAGCATCGTGGGAATGGGTGTTAGCATCGTGGGAATGGGTGTTAGCATCGTGGGAAAGGGTGTTAGCATCGTGGGAATGGGTGTTAGCATTGTGGGAATGGGTGCTAACATCGTGGGAATGGGTGTTAACATCGTGGAAATGGATGTTTGCGTCGTGGAAACGGATGTCACCATCATGGAAATGGATGTTAACGTCATGGGGATGGAGGGATGGATGTTGTGGGGGGGGGGAGGGTCGCAACCCGTAATTGGTCAGACAGCACCTGGGGCATGGGGAAAGATTTCAGGCTCGATCCAAAGAGGAGGGCAAATCCAATTCCTTGGATCAAGAGCCCCATACAAGTATAAAGCAACCTCAAATGAATCCTATATTTATTCTATCATTAAAGAAACTATTACAAAAACAGTTAATATTTCCTAATTTTTCACTAATAAATGTATACTTACCTCTGTGTGTATTTTTCGTATATCATCCACATATAACTGAAGTTTTCTCAGAAATATGTATCACTGTCACACACGACCTCTCAACACCTTCACTACTGCTCAAGTGATCAACGTTGTTCCATTCTTATTCGGAACTCCTGAACGAAACATCTCACCATCAGGTTTGAAATCACTCGTCTCATTCGTTCAGGAAATGCTATCTGTGTTTTCACAAGACCGTTATTTATTTTTTATCCTATTTGCTAATGTAAAATGCAAGTATTTTTTTATTTTTTAAGGCTAATGATAAACAAATTGAATTATTGTTACATATCGTCAACGTCAAAGTGGTTAATACGTTGAACTTTCCGAGATTTCGGACCAGTGAAATGGGTTCTGACTCGAAGTAACAACCGAACCACGAGCCACGAGGAGAACTGGTACTTTATATTATGATGGCGGGGAGCGAGCAGGTCTGTTGTGGTGTACACCCGCCTTTCACACATGAAACAACTGTACACTCAGAGGTGCGAAACACCGTCACGTTTTGCATATCGTCTAGATATTCATTACATTATTATTACATTCATGGGAGTGCTAAATCCGTAGGGGTTATATAGCTCCTAGGGAAGTGAGGAAGTCTAATTCAAGGAGTTAGTCTAAAAATGTCTCTCGTCTTGATGTGTGCGCTGTGAGAGCAACAGCTGTATGTGTACCACCCTCGAGGGAGGTTCCTTGACGCTGGTGAGGGGCTCTTGATCTGTGCTCCAGTTCCCTGAATTAAGCCTATCTTCTATCCCCCCCTCATGCGCTGTATAATCATACGCGCTTAGAGCTCCCCCATGATTATATAATAATGTATGTGTACATTTGAAGGATTGTCTGCTGTAGTGTCAATGTATCTATAAATTCAAAACCTCTGTGAGGTACTGAAGAACCCTGACTGGTGGGATACCTGGAGTATACCTGCAGCCTTGTTTCCGTGTAGACCCCTCAGGGAAGGTTCCTTGATGTTGGTGAGGGGCTCTTGATTTAGGGAATTGGATCTGTGCTCCAGTTCCCCGAATTAAGCCTGAATGCCTTCCACATCCCCCGCCCCCCCCCCAGGCGCTGTATAATCCTCCGGGTTTAGCGCTTCCCCCTTGATTATAATAATAATTAATCCTTTGATATACCTTTACTTTTGATATACTTTGATGAATTTCGAGACCTTTTCCACTCCCGGAGCCCGGCCATAGTCCAGGCTCGTCTGGTGCTTGCCTGGTCAACCAGGCTGTTGCTGCTGGTGGACCGCTAGTCCTGTAAAGCATCGAATCATGACGGTGTATATTTATATTAATGTACATATGATTGCAGCTTTAATAGCCAATGAGAAAGCTTTTAAAACTTGCAATGTGGGTTTAGCGCTTCGTTTTGATTGTAATAAACCTAGTGAAATAGCTGACCCTATGAAATTAAGCCATTCACATAGATGGAAAAACTGATGGCCTTCCATTTCGCAGGCGCTACATGACCCTTACCCCTCAGGGAAGGTTCCTTGATGTTGGTGAGGGGCTCTTGATTTAGGGAATTGGATCTGTGCTCCAGTTCCCCGAATTAAGCCTGAATGCCTTCCACATCCCCCCCCAGACGCTGTATAATCCTACGGGTTTAGCGCTTCCCCCTTGATTATAATAATAATACACGACCCTTACAGGTTAGGCACTTCCCCATAAACAAGAGGGAATTATACAAGCTGAGGGTCTCCTAGTACACCCCTTCAAAGAAGTACCTTGATGCTGCGAAGGCTCTTGATCCAAAAAACTGGAGCTAACAACCTTTTCACAGATCTAAAATAATTACCTATTTCCCCATGCTCTTTGTGACCCTTACGGGTCATAATAAAACGTCACATTAGTTGCTCTTGTGGCCTCTTACCTATCGGTAATTATACCAACATTATTGCATCCTCAATATAAAAAAAAGTTATTAGAAAGGCCAGGAGCTAGAGCTAGACGTCTTTAAGAGACCCAGAAGCTGGAGTTCAACATTTTCAGGTTGTCTTAAACTTAGTGAAGGGCTCTTGATCTGAAGAATTGGAACTACTCTTCCCTTCCTTTAGGTCGAATCTAGCTGTGGCCCGTTCTCCTAGGCGCTGTGTACCCCCTACGGGTTTAGAATACCCCCATTAAATAAAATCAACATCTTCAACAGGTCCTGAGGCTCGAGCTCAACATCTTCAAAAGGCCCGGAGGCAGGAGCTTAACACCAATCCCACCACCACTATCACCATCCACTCCCACTCCCACTTACCGCTGGGAAAAGATGCATGAACAATCGGACTGAATTCCTTTTCTAATTAGCTAGTAAGAAGGAAGTGCATAATAGAAGAGGCGGATCAGCAGGTCATTGAGGATCCAGAGGTCAAGGTTAAATACATGACCAGGCAGCGCCCTCAAGGCAAGCCAAGACAAGCAACGGATGAGAATAATCAGGTGTTCTTGAGGGTTGTAGTGGGGAAGGGTGGGGTTGAAGGGGGGGCCTTGTGGCTAGTGGTGGTAATGGTGCTGTGGAGGTGATCTGCTTAGGAGTACATGGGAAAGACAGACAGCAGAGGGCTTTAAAATCCACACCGAGGTTCTGTTGAGTACAAAAAAAAATATTCATCTGTCTAGGTGAAGGACTATCGTGTAATACCTAGCGTCTGAGGCAAGAATAGAAAATGAGAAGACTTAGAACCAGGAGAGACATGATAACGAAGTACAAAGTACTTCACAGTTTTGACAGAGCACATAAAGACTGAAATGCGAGGCAAAGGGGAAGAGGAGAAATTGGTAGAATTTTAAAACGTAGATAATTCAAAGAGATGTTAGGATATGCTAATATAACCTTTGGGTGGTAAATAAATGGAATGAGCTAGATAAGGTGATTGTGGTGATAGAGATGGGTGGTGATTGTGATCATGAGGATGGTGGTGGGTGGTTGTTGTGGTGGGGAAGGTGGAGACAGCTTTGGGCCAGAGCTTTCATTTGGTCTCTTAGCTTGATTACTATACACGTGATATGCAGTGGGAACCTGTTCCAAGTAAGAATATACTGAGGTATAAATGATCGCTGATTGAGTATATCTTTGAGAAGGGTACAGCCCTGTTCGTCATGTGGTGTAATAGCCGTCTTCAAGTTGCACAAGATGTTGGGTTTAGTGAAAGACCTTGAGAATATTGACCTTGTGCGTAACAGTAGACCGCCGACATTTCTTCGGTACTGAGGGCTTTGTGAAATGATAGATCCTGCCAGACAGGATCGAGATGACAAGTTGGTGGCCTTGTATGATTTTTCATCATATACAAAAGTTATACACCCATATAAGAGCATTATACCAACTCTCTTATATGGGTGTGAAACATGGGTGGTGAATGTCGCAACAAGGAGAAGGCTGAAGGCAGTGGCCCCTCAAGGAAGGTTCCTTGATGTTGGTGAGGGGCTCTTGATTTAGGGAATTGGATCTGTGCTCCAGTTCCCCGAATTAAGCCTGAATGCCTTCCACATCCCCCCCCAGGCGCTGTATAATCCTCCGGGTTTAGCGCTTCCCCCTTGATTATAATAATAATAATGAAGGCAGTGGAAATGTTGTGTCTGAGGGCAATGCGTAGTGTGAATATAATGCAGAGAATTCGTAGTTTGGAAATTAGGAGGAGATGCGGGATTATCAAAACTATTATCCAGAGGGCTGAGGAGGGGTTGTTGAGGTGGTTCGGACATGTAGAGAGGGTGGAACAAAAAAGAATTACTTCGAGAGTGGAGTGGAGGGAAGGCGGGGTAGGGGTCGGCCTAGGAAGGGTTGAGGGAGGGAGTAAAGGAGGTTTTGTGCGCGAGGGTCTTGGACTTCCAGCAAGCATTCGTGACCGTATTACATAGGAACTAATGGAGACAAATTGTTTTTAGGACTTGACGTGCTGTTGGAGTGTAAGTAGGGTAACATTCATGAAGGGATTCAGGGAAACCGGCAGGCCGGACTTGAGTCCTAAGATGAGAAGTACAGTGTCAGCACTCTGAAGGAGGAGTGTTAATGTTGCAGTTTTATAACTGCAGAGTAATCGCGCCTCTGGCATGACAGTGATGGAGTGAATGGTGAAAGGTTTTCTTTTTCGGGTCACCCTGCCTTGGTGGGAGACAACCGATGTGTTAATAAAAAAATACAAAAGTTGGGAAATTATTATTATTATTATTATTATTAGTAGTAGTAGTAGTACTAGTAGTAGTATTAATGAAAGCTCTAAAAAACGACATCATATTCAATAAGTGAACAATTAAGTACATTCTGTGCTAAATAGCTAACAGAAGACCAGCTGTTAATTCGTAAGGATAACTCATCAGGGTTGCTACTGTATAATTGTTATAAAGTATCTACAAGAGCCTATGCAACCTTCCCAGTGGACTCTTCTCGAGGTCCATCAGTATACTTAACATCAATTAGGTCAGAAGTTCCTTCATGAGTAACTCCATTTGCAGTTGCTTTGAGAAAGAGATTACTGGTGATGAGCTTCTTGAGAGGAGCTTTAAGATGCACCATACTTTAGCAAGATATATATATATATATATATATATATATATATATATATATATATATATATATATATATATATATATATATATATATATATATATATATATATATATATATATTTACGTCGTGCCATATAGGCAAAACTTGTGATTTTGGCTTAAATAGCAACGCTCTTCTTGCCATGTACGGCAAGTGAAAATTTTTGTATGCACGCAAAAATCAATCTGTCCTTCTCTTGTCCGTGAATTTGTCTCTCTGGTTGTTGTCCATATATTTGCTGTGTTCCTCATCTTGTTCTTATCCTTTACCTTTCATTAAAAAAAAATCTTATTTTGCTCCTGTCTTTGCCCTTGTTTTTTTTTCTATTTGCTGTTCTTGTCCTTGTGCTTGACCTCGCCCTACTTCTCGACTTTGACCTTGTGCTTGACCTTGGCCTTGTACTTGCATCAATACTTAATCTTGAGCCAGCAGCAGATGTAAACAACGACACCTGGAGGCGGTACAAGCCGAGGAAAACAAGGCCCTGGGCCCTCTGTGATTATTAGGACCAGGAGGACCAGAAGCCCTAACTCGGCAGCAGATGGTGGAGAAAGACACATACACACACGCACGCACACACACACACAGAACTACAAAGGGATCAGGACAGGCTGCAGACCTGGTCCAGCAATTGGCTTCTGGAGTTCAATCCCACAAAGTGCAAAGTCATGAAGATTGGGGAAGGGCAAAGAAGCCCGTAGACGGAGTACAGTCTAGGGGGCCAGAAACTACAAACCTCACTCAAGGAAAAAGATCTTGGGGTGAGTATAACACCAGGCACATCTCCTGAAGCGCACATCAACCAAATAACTGCTGCAGCATATGGGCGCCTAGCAAACCTCAGAACAGCATTCCAACATCTTAATAAGGAATCGTTCAGGACCCTGTACACCGTGTAAGTTAGGCCCATATTGGAGTATGCATCACCAGTTTGGAACCCACACCTAGCCAAGCACGTAAAGAAACTAGAGAAAGTGCAGAGCTAAGAGGTATGTCCTACGAGGAGAGGTTAAAGGAAATCAACCTGACGACACTGGAGGACAGGAGAGATAGGGGGGACATGATAACATACAAAATCCTGAGAGGAATTGACAAGGTGGACAAAGACAGGATGTTCCAGAGATTGAACACAGTAACTAGGGGACACAGTTGGAAATTGAAGACACAGTTGAATCACAGGGATGTTAGGAAGTATTTCTTCAGCCACAGAGTAGTCAGGAAGTGGAATAGTTTGGGAAGCGATGTAGTGGAGGCAGGATCCATACATAGCTTTAAGCAGAGGTATGATAAAGCTCACGGTTCAGGGAGAATGACCTAGTAGCGACCAGTGAAGAGGCGGGGCCAGGAGCTTGGACTCGACCCCTGCAACCTCAACTAGGTGAGTACAACTAGGTGAGTACACACCAACCACAGGAAGTATTTCTTCAGTCAGAGAGTTGCCAGGAAGTGGAATAGTCTGGGAAGTGATGTAATGGAAGCAGGATCCATACATAGCTTTAAGAAGAGGTATGAAGAGGAAGAGTGACCTAATAGCGACAAGTGAAGAGGCAACCACAACTTAAGTGAGTACAACTAGGTGAGTATACCACACACCCATCACCACACACACCTCACACACAAGAAACTCACCGCCATCACTCCACAAACACTACCACTCTCCTTTCTCCACCATAACACACCTACCATTGTCACCTCCATTACTATCCTCCAACACAACTGTCACTGGTCTACCTCCATCACTACATTCCATTCACATCTGCCCTTCCACTCACATCAACACTTTCCCTTCAATACTCTTCTTCCTCTGCTGCTGCTACACTACTACTACCACCACCTCTATCGCCTCCATTTCCACTCCATCGCTACTACATTTTTTCAGTCACCATCACTTTCCCTCCACACTACTTCGCTCACACCCTCACTCCTGCACATGACCCTACCCACACTCTCACCCCTTACACAACCTTAGCAACACCCGAGAGACAGGCGGAAATCTTGAAACAAAGAATAAATATGTGAAGAGCAAGAAGAATCAAATGAATAAGAAAATAATGATAGAAAACACATAAAATAAGTAAGAGCTACTTGGAGTCTACCTGGAGGGCATTCCGGGGATCAACGCCCCCGCGGCCCGGTCCATGACCAGGTCTCCCGGTGAATCAGGGCCTCTTCAACGAGACTGTTACTGCTGGAAGCAAGCAGTCCAACGTACGAACCACAGCCCGGCTGATCCGGCACCGTCTTTAGGTATCTGTCCAGCTCCCTCAGGAGCTAGCAAGTTTGTAGAAATTAATATGAATCCTCAAAAGCAACAGTGACCATGGAAGCAACGCACGCAAAAGTATCAACATATATTCCCAAAAGAGCATAAAATAGCGAGAAAGCATGGAAATTTAAAAGAAACGATGGGAAAATAGTAGTTTCTAATAAGAGAACAATAAATTACGAAGAACTGAGTTTGCAACTAACGAAGGATTCTCGGATAATTACAGCTAAAAGAAAATTACAATAAAAGGCCCAAAACTAGTCATAGCAGTTATCTATAATGCCTTTTTCTTCTCCCTAAAGAGTAGATGACCCAGAAGAATAAATAACACTGTAGATATGATAAGCCATTGCATACAAACGTTAATTTATCTCATCTAGATAAAAACACAGTCCAGAGAAAAGAGAAATAAACCTAGGAAATCAATGTACAGAAAAGCCGGTTTTGAGAAAACGATTGAATATCTGGATGAATAACTCTGGCACGATGAACTCGCTGGAAAAAAGTAGTGAAATTACTCACAAAGAGAAACAACCAGGAAATATCATTGTTTACCTGTGAAAACATTAAAATCTAGAAAGCACTGCAAAAGGACAGAGTGAACGAAATACTTGAAAACAAGACAAGCCAACAGGAAGGTAAAAAATAAATCAGTGCATTAGGACCATAGAAAGAAATCTTCAAAAAACTCTATAAAGTTTTCCAGAATATATGCACAATAGAACAAGGCACAGAGGCGGAATACGAAACAGAAAACAGCACAGAATTATCGAACTTAGCAGCATGAGAGGTCGTAGTGAAATTGCTGGCAGTGCTAGGCACTACAGTCGAGGTTTATTTCAATTTATCACTCTGGATACTGATCAAACAACAAAATATAATTGACAATTGTGACCACAAAAGCAGCACTAAACTATAGATCATTGATCATGAAAGAGACGAGAGAGCAAAATGTTAGGAAAAAAAAAATCTTAGGTCAAAAGGCGTGGTCAAGGACTAAGACTTGTGGTTACAGACGTAACAGGAACACTCGTTAAAACTGAGGACCCAGGACACTTGTACGAGCGTTAGGAGAAACTTCTACAGCGTGAGAGTAGTACAGAAGTATTACAGATTCGTATGCCACTTAAGAATGAAAACCCGCCAGCTTTATGAAAAAAATCAGAAAGAAAGAGAGAGAGAGAGAGAAAAATTTAAAGTAACGAAAGACATGAGCTTTTAACTAAAACACACACACACACGACATGACGGTAGGAATAGACTACGAAGTGTCCCTGTTTGCAGATGATATGAAATTGATGAGAAAAATTAAATCGGACGAGGACCAGGCAGAATTACAAAGGGATCTGGACAGGCTGCAGATCTGGTCCAGCAATTGGCTCCTGGAGTTCAACCCCACCAAGTGCAAAGTCATGAAGATTGGGGGAGGGTAAAGAAGACCGTAGACGGAGTACAGTCTAGGGGGCCAGAGACTACAAACCTCACTCAAGGAAAAAGATCTTGGGGTGAGTATAACACCAGGCACATCTCCTGAGGCACACATCAACCAAATAACTGCTGCAGCACATGAGCGCCTAGCAAACCTCAGAACAGCATTCCGCCATCTTAATAAGGAATCGTTCAGGACCCTGTACACCGTGTACGTTAGGTCCATATTGGAGTATGCGGCACCACTTTGGAACCCACATCAAGCCAAGCACGTAAAGAAACTAGAGAAAGTGCAAAGGTTTGCAACAAGACTAGTCCCAGAGCTAAGGGGTATGTCCTACGAGGAGAGGTTAAGGAAATCGACCTGACGACACTGGAGGACAGGAGAGATAGGGGAGACATGATAACGACATATAAAATACTGAGAGGAATTGATAAGGTGGACAGAGACAGAATATTCCAGAGATGGGACACAGTTGGAAGTTGAAGACAGATAAATCACAGGGGTGTTAGGAATCTTTAGTCACAGAGTGGTCAGGAAGTGGAATAGTTTGGAAAGCGATGTAGTGGAGGCAGGATCCATTCATAGCTTTAAGCAGAGGTATGATAAAGCTCATGGTGCGGGGAGAGTGACCCAGTAGCAGCCAATGAAGAGGCGTGGCCAGGAGCTATGAATCGACCCCTGCAACCACAACTAGGTGAATACAACTAGGTGAGTACACACACGAATACCCTATACACGACTGGTAGGGGGTGCATAAACAAGCTCTTCTGGAGGGGGAAAGGGGTACGGAATCTACCTGTTATATCGCTTAATGTGCCTAACACGTCAGTTTGTTTTAATCGGATGACGTCCAAGATTGAAGTGGTGAATTTTTAATGAGACTTTCGGAGAGGGCATGCGAGCTGGTGCTGTTGGAGTGACGGTAATGATCGGAACAAGCCAGGTGGAGAGAACTGATTGACTGCTAGGGAGAGTGTGAGTGTTTGTGTTGAAGAGGAAATGGAAGGCAGATTGGATGTGATGTTTCTGCTATTACTGCTGCTGTTGCTGCTTCTGCTGCTGCTGCTGCTGTTGCTGCTACTTCTGTTGCTGTTGCTTCTGCTAGTGTTCCTTATGCTGCAGCTTTTGTTGCTACTACTTCTGTTGCAGCTTCCCACTATTTTTATTACTACTGCGGTTATTATTCATATTGCTGCTGCTAATGCTGTTATTACTAATGTTATCAATCCTGCTGCTACCACTGCCGCTCCTGATGTTACTGAAATTAAACAACATACATTTAAAAACGATCTTCCCATATAGCCTAGTTTAGAAAACCAAAAATTTACAAGTTCTCATAGTCCAACCCGTCTTTTAGAACCTTCAAAACTAAATATTTATATTTTTTTCACTGCCTGTCTCTTTTCTTAAAATTCCCATTGCGTAAGAAATCTTTTTCTAGAGGTTTCTGTACTGAGCTATATTCTGCTCTGTCAGACTATTATACCAGGGAGGCGTCAAATTTTACGTCTTTATCTCCCGATAAAGCACTTTATACCCCTTAAAGGCTTTGTAATTTGGGCAAAATGTGCTCTGCTGAAAGGAACAGAGCCATGTATGCGTTGTATTAAAAATTCCCAAGTGCTGAAGAAAAATCATTGGTTTTCCTAACTCAGTTGTTATTTTGGGGGAGAAGAAGAAATGTAATGTTGATCCAGCGCTTCCCAACCTTCATTATGGAGGGACTGGAGCTAGTTACACAAGAAGAATGAGCCAAGACTCGGCCGTGAGAGGATGTAGATTCGGAGGAGATTCATCCTCTGTGAAGGTTAACATAGATACCGTAGTTGATTAAACAATTCTAAGCCCAAATTTTATTTACGCAGTTCGTATTTCCATTCCACTTATTGTGTAATGAAGCACTGATATATCTATCTGTCCAAATAATCTTATATTATACACTTTCCAGGAACTCTATATAAGTGGTACCTTACTAGTAATTCTGTCTTCCTCATATTGTCATTATTAGTACATTAATACTCTCTTGTGTTATCTCATTTTCCAGAGAATGATTTCCTAAAATTATAAAGTGCTGATTAAGTAAGCTTAAAGTAGAGTTCTATCGGGAAGTGAAGAGGGAAACTCGCCATTACCATTAAGACAAAAGAAATGGGAACAAGATGAACATTATACTGTTATATAATGGGCTTTCTTTATTCGACTGGAAAGTTTGTATTTTTTTGGTACTAATATTAGCACTAATACTAATGTTGTCACTGGCTTGAATATAAATCTTGTCACTGGCTTGAATGTAAATCTTGTCACTGGCTTGAATGTAAATCTTGTAATTGAGTCGAATATACAGTAAATCTTGCAACTTGGTTGGATATAAATCTTGTTAAATCATGTATTTATTCCTAATACAAATATTTTAACTAGTTTCTACTATAAATCGTGCAACGGGTTCAAATAGATATCTTGTAACTGGTTTGAGGGGAAAATCTTGCATCTGGTTCCAGTGGAATTCTTGCATGAGGTTTGAGTTGATACCTTGCGTCTAGCTCATGGCGTTCTGAATGAGTCGACGGAGCATGTGGGATTACAAGTCTCGCGGGGAAATTCCAAAATCTGAAACCGATATTGAGGCTGCAACGAGAGATGCTGTGTCGCTGACGAGGAATGTGGAGGCTGGAGTTGTTTGGCTTGCTGGAGGTTTCACTGTTGACGTGGCGTATGTGGTTACCCGTTGTCAAAGGCACTTTCCGATAGATGCTAGGCTTGTTTTGCGTGTGTGTACCTACTTACATATTTGTGGTTGTGGGGGTATAATCTCAGCTCATGTCTCTTAAACCTCATATGCCTGGTTTCACAAATGTCCTGCATCATGGGCCTGTCGTATCTAACCATAAAACTGTGCATCAGGTTTGCTTTTATCACCTTCCTATACAAGGAATTCAACTTGTTGACTTCCATAAGGCTATGAAAATTTTCACTTTTTTGAGACTAATTTACGTCTCTAATCTTCAGTTGGGTTCCTCATAACCGATTCCTTTACTTCAAACCTATGGTTTCGTCTGCCTCATCAAATCCTCTGAGTATCTTGAGAATTGTTTTCGTGTCTCCTCTCGTTTTTTCGTTTAAATAATCAGAGCAAGCTTATTTAGCCACTCTACGTAGGCCAGCCTTCTCAGACTCTGGACAAGAATCTAATGCTCTATTTATTCATGTGAGAGACTATAACCACACAATTGAGTTTCATAAGGCTGAGAAAGTTGTTTCAAGCAGGTCTACGCCTGACGGAAATGTAATTGAATCTGCCTTTATAAAATGTAGTATTGATTTTAATATGACTATTAGTTAAAGATCATACAAATTAAATTAATTTGTAATTAATAAAATTTGGGAAGAATTTAATCTATTCGTGACAGGTCCTTGACACTCCCATCCGCATCGTATATATATATATATATATATATATATATATATATATATATATATATATATATATATATATATATATATATATATAACAACACAGCAATAGCCAAGGAGTCGAACCAATGTTGTACTGGCCCGCCTCAAGGGTGAGCGAGAATCAAATGACGCTTAACCCACAGGACCACTCAATCCTAAAGAATGGCGCAGCCAGCAGAGCTAGCTGTTTTACCGCTATCCAAGGACCTACGGTGTTGTGGGAGCATCTACGCTAATTTCATTCTCCTCCCTGACTGGTGTACTAGCCTCACGAGCAGCGTTATATATTATTGTAACCACGGACGAGTGGTATTGATCAATAACAACAATGCGCTTTCGCTAGCGCAGTGTTGTTATTGTAACCACTCGTTTGTGGTTACAATAATGCATAACGCTGCTCGTGAGTCTAGTACACCAAACAGGGAGGAGAATGAAATTAGCTTAGAAACTCCCACAACACCTTAAGTTCTCGGATGGCGGTAAAATAGATTGTTCTCCTGGCTGCGCCATTCTTTAGGACTGGGTGGTCCTGTGGGTTAAAGCGTCATGTGGCTCTCGCTCACCCATGACGCTGGCCAGTACAACATAGGTTCGTGTGTGTGTGTGTGTGTGTGTGTGTGTGTGTGTGTGTGTGTGTGTGTGTGTGTGTGTGTGTGTGTGTGTGTGTGTCGTGCCGAATAGGTAAAACTGGTCAGTTAGCAAGAACTCATTTAAAATTAAGTCCTTTCGTAAATTTTCTCTTATACTTTTAAGATATATTTTTCATTTATGTTAATGTAAAAATTAATAATTTTGTACCAAAACAACCATAAAATACTTACCTAACCTTATTATAACAAACGAATTTAATTTAGCCTAATTCAACTAAATATATTTCAGATAAGTTTACAATAATTTAATATTAAACAAACACAATGAAAAATATTTTGTCGTTAGGTTCAGAATGATTTTCGCCAAATTATTGCATACTCAAATTTTCGCTTACCTTATTCGGCAAGAAGAGCGTTGCTATTTAAGCCAAAATCGCAAGTTTTACCTATTCGACACGACATTTTATGTCAAATTGCTTTACCAGTGCCCTTCTCAAGGACATCAATTCTTAAGCGATCACTCATTTCTCGACCGTCTTGCAATCCACATAAATGAATGTTCTCAAACCTTTACTTATACAAGTGAGGAGATGCCCACTGCCTCAGGTACATCAATCACCAACTTGCAGATATATCTGCCTGTGGCTAGCAAAGGCTGGCTGAATTTGCTTCTGAGAGGTCCTGAATGATGGTATCTAGACAGCATGATGTTACTGGTGTAAATGATGTAAGAAGAAATGGATGATTCCTACCACTCGTTCATGAAGTTGAGGTGCTGAGGAGAAATTTTGACTATGTAATATACATAAA
The DNA here is from genome assembly GCF_038502225.1 of Cherax quadricarinatus. Taxonomy (NCBI): domain Eukaryota; kingdom Metazoa; phylum Arthropoda; class Malacostraca; order Decapoda; family Parastacidae; genus Cherax; species Cherax quadricarinatus. The sequence goes on along the minus strand of NC_091337.1, from coordinate 3,720,598 downwards.
TAACCAGTGTAGTGATCGACGCAAATCAGGCAGCGAAGAATCTTGCTAAAGTATGGTGCATCTTAATGCTCCTCTCAAGAAGCTCATCACCAGTAATCTCTTTCTCAAAGCAACTGCAAATGGAGTTACTCATGAAGGAACTTCTGACCTAATTGATGTTAAGTATACTGATGGACCTCGAGAAGAGTCCACTGGGAAGGTTGCATAGGCTCTTGTAGATACTTTATAACAATTATACAGTAGCAACCCTGATGAGTTATCCTTACGAATTAACAGCTGGTCTTCTGTTAGCTATTTAGCACAGTATGTACCTAATTGTTCACTTATTGAATATGATGTCGTTTTTTAGAGCTTTCATTAATACTACTATTACTACTACTACTACTACTACTACTACTACTAATAATAATAATAATAATAATAATTTCCCAACTTTTGTATTTTTTTTATTAACACATCGGTTGTCTCCCACCAAGGCAGGGTGACCCGAAAAAGAAAACCTTTCACCATTCACTCCATCACTGTCATGCCAGAGGCGCGATTACTCTGCAGTTACAAAACTGCAACATTAACACTCCTCCTTCAGAGTGCTAGCACTGTACTTCTCATCTTAGGACTCAAGTCCGGCCTGCCGGTTTCCCTGAACCCCTTCATGAATGTTACCCTACTAACACTCCAACAGCACGTCAAGTCCTAAAAACAATTTGTCTCCATTAGTTCCTATGTAATACGCTCACGAATGCTTGCTGGAAGTCCAAGACCCTCGCGCACAAAACCTCCTTTACTCCCTCCCTCAACCCTTCCTAGGCCGACCCCTACCCCGCCTTCCCTCCACTACAGATTTATACACTCTTCGAAGTCATTCTATTTTGTTCCACCCTCTCTACATGTCCGAACCACCTCAACAACCCCTCCTCAGCCCTCTGGATAATAGTTTTGATAATCCTGCACCTCCTCCTAATTTCCAAACTACGAATTCTCTGCATTATATTCACACTACGCATTGCCCTCAGACACAACATTTCCACTGCCTTCAGCCTTCTCCTTGTTGCGACATTCACCACCCATGTTTCACACCCATATAAGAGAGTTGGTATAATGCTCCTATATGGGTGTATAACTTTTGTATTTGATGAAAAATCATACAAGGCCACCAACTTGTCATTTCGACCCTGTCTGACAGGATCTATCATTTCACAAAGCCCTCAGTGCCGAAGAAATGTCGGCGATCTTACTGTTATACAAAAGGTCAATATTCTCAAGGTCTTTCATTAAACCCAACATCTTGTGCAACTTGAAGACTGCTATTACACCACATGACGAACAGCTATCATTAGTTTCATATTTGCTGTACCCTTCTCAAAGCTATCTCCACCTTCCCCACTACAACAAACACCCACCACCATCCTCATGATCACAATCACCACCCATCTCTACCACCACAATCGCCTTATCAATCTCATTCCATTTATTTACCACCCAAATGTTATAAAAGGATTTCCTAACATCTCTTTGAATCATCTACGTTTTAAAATTCTACCTATTTCTCCTCTTCCCCTTTGCCTCGCATTTCAGTCTTTTTCTGCTCTGTCAAAACTGTGAAGTACTTTGTACTTCGTTATCATGTCTCTCCTGGTTCTAAGTCTTCTCATTTTCTATTCTTGCCTCAGACGCTAGGTATTACACGATAGTCCTTCACCTAGACAGATGTATATTTTTTTTTGTACTCAACAGAACCTCGGTGTGGATTTTAAAGCCCTCTGCTGTCTGTCTTTCCCATGTACTCCTACGCAGATCACCTCCACAGCACCATTACCACCACTAGCCACAAGGCCCCCCCTTCAACCCCACCCTTCCCCACTACAACCCCCAAGAACACCTGATTATTCTCATCCGTTGCTTGTCTTGGCTTGCCTTGAGGGCGCTGCCTGGTCATGTATTTAACCTTGACCTCTGGATCCTCAATGACCTGCTGATCCGCCTCTTCTATTATGCACTTCCTTCTTACTAGCTAATTAGAAAAGGAATTCAGTCCGATTGTTCATGCATCTTTTCCCAGCGGTAAGTGGGAGTGGGAGTGGATGGTGATAGTGGTGGTGGGATTGGTGTTAAGCTCCTGCCTCCGGGCCTTTTGAAGATGTTGAGCTCGAGCCTCAGGACCTGTTGAAGATGTTGATTTTATTTATTTAATGGGGGTATTCTAAACCCGTAGGGGGTACACAGCGCCTAGGAGAACGGGCCACAGTTAGATTCGACCTAATGGAAGGGAAGGGTAGTTCCAATTCTTCAGATCAAGAGCCCTTTAATAAGTTTAAAACAACCTGAAAATGTTGAACTCCAGCTTCTGGGTCTCTTAAAGACGTCTAGCTCTAGCTCCTGGCCTTTCTAATAACTTTTTTTTATATTGAGGATGCAATAATGTTGGTATAATTACCGATATGCAAGAGGCCACAAGAGCAACTAATGTGACGTTTTATTATGACCCGTAAGGGTCACAAAGAGCATGGGGAAATAGGTAATTATTTTAGATGTGCGAAAAGGTTGTTAGCTCCAGCTTTTTGGATCAAGAGCCTTCGCAGCATCAAGGTACTTCTTTGAAGGGGTGTACTAGGAGACCCTCAGCTTGTATAATTCCCTCTTGTTTATGGGGAAGTGCCTAACCTGTAAGGGTCGTGTATTATTATTACAATCAGGGGGGAAGCGCTAAACCCGTAGGATTATACAGCGTCTGGGGGGGATGTGGAAGGCATTCAGGCTTAATTCGGGGAACTGGAGCACAGATCCAATTCCCTAAATCAAGAGCCCCTCACCAACATCAAGGAACCTTCCCTGAGGGGTCAAAGGATTAAGGAATATCGTGTACACGGAAATAAGGCTGCAGGTATACTCCAGGTATCCCACCAGTCAGGGTTCTTCAGTACCTCACAGAGGTTTTGAATTTATTGATACATTGATACTACAGCAGACAATCCTTCAAATGTACACATACATTATTATATAATCATGGGGGAGCTCTAAATGCGTATGATTACACAGCGCATGAGGGGGGGATAGAAGATAGGCTTAATTCAGTGATCTGGAGCACAGATCAAGAGCCCCTCACCAGCGTCAAGGAACCTCCCTCGAGGGTGGTACACATACAACTGTTGCTCTCACAGCGCACACATCAAGACGAGAGACATTTTTAGACTAACTCCTTGAATTAGACTTCCTCACTTCCTTAGGAGCTATATAACCCCTACGGATTTAGCACTCCCATGAATGTAATATGGAGAGGGAGCATGGACACGGGGGTCGTCCCACAGTTACTGAAAACAACAGACATAGCCCCACTCCACAAAGGGGGCAGTAAAGCAACAGCAAAGAACTACAGACCGATAGCACTAACATCCCATATCATAAAAATCTTTGAAAGGGTCCTAAGAAGCAAGATCACCACCCATCTAGAAACCCATCAGTTACACAACCCAGGGCAACATGGGTTTAGAACAGGTCGCTCCTGTCTGTCTCAACTATTGGATCACTACGACAAGGTCCTAAATGCACTAGAAGACAAAAAGAATGCAGATGTAATATATACAGACTTTGCAAAAGCCTTCGACAAGTGTGAACATGGCGTAATAGCGCATAAAATGCGTGCTAAAGGAATAACAGGAAAAGTGGGTCGATGGATCTATAATTTCCTCACTAACATAACACAGAGAGTAGTCGTCAACAGAGTAAAGTCCGAGGCAGCTACGGTGAAAAGCTCTGTTCCACAAGGCACAGTACTCGCTCCCATCTTGTTCCTCATATCCGACATAGACAAGGATGTCAGCCACAGCACCGTGTCTTCCTTTGCAGATGACACCCGAATCTGCATGACAGTGTCTTCCATTGCAGACACTGCAAGGCTCCAGGCGGACATCAACCAAATGTTTCAGTGGGCTGCAGAAAACAATATGAAGTTCAACGATGAGAAATTTCAATTACTCAGATATGGTAAACACGAGGAAATTAAATCTTCATCAGAGTACAAAACAAATTTTGGCCACAAAATAGAGCGAAACACCAACGTCAAAGACCTGGGAGTGATCATGTCGGAGGATCTCACCTTCAAGGACCATAACATTGTATCAATCGCATCTGCTAGAAAAATGACAGGATGGATAATGAGAACCTTCAAAACTAGGGAGGCCAAGCCCATGATGACACTCTTCAGGTCACTTGTTCTATCTAGGCTGGAATATTGCTGCACACTAACAGCACCTTTCAAGGCAGGTGAAATTGCTGACCTAGAAAATGTACAGAGAACCTTCAAGGCGCGCATAACGGAGATAAAACACTTTAATTACTGGGAGCGCTTGAGGTTCCTAAAACTGTATTCCCTGGAACGCAGGCGGGAGAGATACATGATTATATACCGAACTTGCACACGAAAATCACTCACTACGAAAGCAAAAACTTGGCAGACGATGCAACATCCCCCCAATGAAAAGCAGGGGTGTCACTAGCACGTTATTAAGAGACCATACAATAAGTGTCAAGGGCCCGAGACTGTTCAACTGCCTCCCAGCATACATAAGGGGGATTACCAACAGACCCCTGGCAGTCTTCAAGCTGGCACTGGACAAGCACCTAAAGTCGGTTCCTGACCAGCCGGGCTGTGGCTCGTACGTTGGTTTGCGTGCAGCCAGCAGCAACAGCCTGGTTGATCAGGCTCTGATCCACCAGGAGGCCTGGTCACAGACCGGGCCGCGGGGGCGTTGACCCCCGGAACTCTCTCCAGGTAATCTCCAGGATATGCAAAACGTGACGGTGTTTCGCACCTCTGAGTGTACAGTTGTTACATGTGTGACAGGCGGGTGTACACCACCACAGACCTGCTCGCTCCCCGCCATCATAATATAAAGTACCAGTTCTCCTCGTGGCTCGTGGTTCGGTTGTTACTTCGAGTCAGAACCCATTTCACTGGTCCGAAATCTCGGAAAGTTCAACGTATTAACCACTTTGACGTTGACGATATGTAACAATAATTCAATTTGTTTATCATTAGCCTTAAAAAATAAAGAAATACTTGCATTTTACATTAGCAAATAGGATAAAAAATAAATAACGGTCTTGTGAAAACACAGATAGCATTTCCTGAACGAATGAGACGAGTGATTTCAAACCTGATGGTGAGATGTTTCGTTCAGGAGTTCCGAATAAGAATGGAACAACGTTGATCACTTGAGCAGTAGTGAAGATGTTGAGAGGTCGTGTGTGACAGTGATACATATTTCTGAGAAAACTTCAGTTATATGTGGATGATATACGAAAAATACACACAGAGGTAAGTATACATTTATTAGTGAAAAATTAGGATATATTAACTGTTTTTGTAATAGTTTCTTTAATGATAGAATAAATATAGGATTCATTTGAGGTTGCTTTATACTTGTATGGGGCTCTTGATCCAAGGAATTGGTTTTGTCCTCCTCCTCTTTGGATCAAGCCTGAAATTTTTCCCATGCCCCAGGTGCTGTCTGACCCCTTGCGGGTTGCGACCCCTCCCCCACAACATCCATCCCTCCATCCCCATGACGTTAACATCCATTTCCACAATGGTGACATCCATTTCCACGACGCTAACGTCCATTTCCTCGACGCTAACGTCCTTTCCCGCGATTCTAACACCCGTTCCCACGATGCTAACCCGTTCCCACGATGCTAACCCATTCCCACGATGCTAACCTATTCCCACGATGCTAACACCCATTCCCACAATGCTAACACCCATTCCCACGATGCTAACACCCATTCCCACGATGCTAACACCCATTCCCACGATGCTAACACCCATTCCCACGATGCTAACACCCATTCCCACGATGCTAACACCCATTCCCACGATGCTAACACCCATTCTCAAGATGCTAACACCCATTCCCACGATGCTAACATCCATCCATCCCTCCCTCACTCACTCACCAAAAGGACCTAATTTCTGTCATCGCAAATGCTGGGGATATTTTCCATTTTTTCTTAAATGGCTGACAATGATATTGTCATGGAAAGAACTATGGATATGGATTGTTATTTCATAATTTAACTTTGTAATGCGAGTTAATTCCTCACATTAACAAGCTGGTTATGACAGCGTAAATTTGATAATGCTAGAAGCGGTGTCTAACTTCAATGGGTTTAATTTCCAAACGGTTCCAAGTGCATTGTAAATAAGAAAGACATAAAATCCAGCAATGACGGAGCATTGAGGAAGCAGATTTACTGATAAAACTACTGGTCATCTTTCCTTTACTGTTCCATCTTCATGGACAAGGATTTTTCCATATTTAAAGAAATTGTTCCACGGGATTGAGAATTGCAGCAGTGAGGTAAATAAAGAAATATAAATCTCACATAGGCGGAACATACAACGACTTGGACCCCCCCCCCCCACACACACACAGTGATGTACTAGCGTGCATATGTTTACATATGAATGTATGTATATACTTATGCATATGCATCCTTAATGTAAATTTACTTTTGTGTCTATAAGTATGCATGTGTCTGTACATGTGCACGTATGTGTTTACACAAGACAAACACTTGGCCGTACTGGTGGGCGATTCCCCTAGAATTAACATTAATTTAAATGTATTTCATTGTTCAGGATGTCTGAAAAATTGTTTTCCTTTGATGTTACTGTCAGTAGACAGCAGTAATGAAATCTTAAATAAAGACGATGAAAAAGGACTTTTTCCAGTAATTCGTATGATTCCAACAATTCCCAGATTAACTGAAGTAAAATTTGCAGTTGACCACAATTCAATTCAGTTTTATTTCCACATACAGGACTGAGCTGGCACTTGAATGGACGCAGAAAGCCCATAATTATGCAGAACATCTCGAACAAGCTAAAAACTAAAGGGGTATCATTCTTTTAGCCGATACTTCGTCGTTGAAGATTTTAATCTGATCAGACGAATTTCCCAATTTTAATGAAATTGGGAAATTAGGACGTAAGGGGCCAATAGGGCGATTCTTGCGTTCAGGAAACCACGTCAGGGATAAAAACTTGACGCCGTTACTCACTAAATCGTAATGACACGATTGTAAACAAACCATACCACGGGCGTCGGTCTGGAGTTTTGCGACTCTGACCGCGGGTTCTAACCCCGCCCGTAGTATGGTTTGACGCCGTCCAAAAAAAAAGCATTCTTCAGTTACAGAGCGAATTCTAATTCGATTTTCTTCAACTGTTTATATGTTTTGACAAATTTACCTGCATGCAAACTTCACTTTTGGTACTATTATGGTTATAAGATTCATCAGCCATTATATACTGAGATTGTTGAGAAGATGAAGAGTAAAATTTATTTAATGCGACTTAATGGGAATAAAAATTTATGTTTTACGTATAAAATGGGCAGCTGTTCACTTTTGAATTTGAATATTATTCTTTGCATTCGTCGAATTGGGAGGTCTTTTTTTTTTTTTTTTTTAACATTTTAAGTCACGTTGCTGAGGGTTTTGGAAGTTATCAGAGCCATTATAGAATGCTGGTAATTGTGGTAGGGGACTTGAATGCTAAAGTAGGAGAAACTTTTAGAGAGGGTGTGGTAGGTAAGTTTGGGGTGCCAGGTGTAAATGATAATGGGAGCCCTTTGATTGAACTTTGTATAGAAAGGGGTTTAGTTATAGGTAATACATATTTTAAGAAAAAGAGGATAAATAAGTATACACGATATGATGTAGGGCGAAATGACAGTAGTTTGTTGGATTATGTATTGGTAGATAAAAGACTGTTGAGTAGACTTCAGGATGTACATGTTTATAGAGGGGCCACAGATATATCAGATCACTTTCTAGTTGTAGCTACACTGAGAGTAAAAGGTAGATGGGATACAAGGAGAATAGAAGCATCAGGGAAGAGAGAGGTGAAGGTTTATAAACTAAAAGAGGAGGCAGTTAGGGTAAGATATAAACAGCTATTGGAGGATAGATGGGCTAATGAGAGCATAGGCAATGGGGTCGAAGAGGTATGGGGTAGGTTTAAAAATGTAGTGTTAGAGTGTTCAGCAGAAGTTTGTGGTTACAGGAAAGTGGGTGCAGGAGGGAAGAGGAGCGATTGGTGGAATGATGATGTAAAGAGAGTAGTAAGGGAGAAAAAGTTAGCATATGAGAAGTTTTTACAAAGTAGAAGTGATGCAAGGAGGGAAGAGTATATGGAGAAAAAGAGAGAAGTTAAGAGAGTGGTGAAGCAATGTAAAAAGAGAGCAAATGAGAGAGTGGGTGAGATGTTATCAACAAATTTTGTTGAAAATAAGAAAAAGTTTTGGAGTGAGATTAACAAGTTAAGAAAGCCTAGAGAACAAATGGATTTGTCAGTTAAAAATAGGAGAGGAGAGTTATTAAATGGAGAGTTAGAGGTATTGGGAAGATGGAAGGAATATTTTGAGGAATTGTTAAATGTTGATGAAGATAGGGAAGCTGTGATTTCGTGTATAGGGCAAGGAGGAATAACATCTTGTAGGAGTGAGGAAGAGCCAGTTGTGAGTGTGGGGGAAGTTCGTGAGGCAGTAGGTAAAATGAAAGGAGGTAAGGCAGCCGGGATTGATGGGATAAAGATAGAAATGTTAAAAGCAGGTGGGGATATAGTTTTGGAGTGGTTGGTGCAATTATTTAATAAATGTATGGAAGAGGGTAAGGTACCTAGGGATTGGCAGAGAGCATGCATAGTTCCTTTGTATAAAGGCAAAGGGGATAAAAGAGAGTGCAAAAATTATAGGGGGATAAGTCTGTTGAGTGTACCTGGTAAAGTGTATGGTAGAGTTATAATTGAAAGAATTAAGAGTAAGACGGAGAATAGGATAGCAGATGAACAAGGAGGCTTTAGGAAAGGTAGGGGGTGTGTGGACCAGGTGTTTACAGTGAAACATATAAGTGAACAGTATTTAGATAAGGCTAAAGAGGTCTTTGTGGCATTTATGGATTTGGAAAAGGCGTATGACAGGGTGGATAGGGGGGCAATGTGGCAGATGTTGCAAGTGTATGGTGTAGGAGGTAGGTTACTGAAAGCAGTGAAGAGTTTTTACGAGGATAGTGAGGCTCAAGTTAGAGTATGTAGGAAAGAGGGAAATTTTTTCCCAGTAAAAGTAGGCCTTAGACAAGGATGTGTGATGTCACCGTGGTTGTTTAATATATTTATAGATGGGGTTGTAAGAGAAGTAAATGCGAGGGTCTTGGCAAGAGGCGTGGAGTTAAAAGATAAAGAATCACACACAAAGTGGGAGTTGTCACAGCTGCTCTTTGCTGATGACACTGTGCTCTTGGGAGATTCTGAAGAGAAGTTGCAGAGATTGGTGGATGAATTTGGTAGGGTGTGCAAAAGAAGAAAATTAAAGGTGAATACAGGAAAGAGTAAGGTTATGAGGATAACAAAAAGATTAGGTGATGAAAGATTGAATATCAGATTGGAGGGAGAGAGTATGGAGGAGGTGAACGTATTCAGATATTTGGGAGTGGACGTGTCAGCGGATGGGTCTATGAAAGATGAGGTGAATCATAGAATTGATGAGGGAAAAAGAGTGAGTGGTGCACTTAGGAGTCTGTGGAGACAAAGAACTTTGTCCTTGGAGGCAAAGAGGGGAATGTATGAGAGTATAGTTTTACCAACGCTCTTATATGGGTGTGAAGCGTGGGTGATGAATGTTGCAGCGAGGAGAAGGCTGGAGGCAGTGGAGATGTCATGTCTGAGGGCAATGTGTGGTGTGAATATAATGCAGAGAATTCGTAGTTTGGAAGTTAGGAGGAGGTGCGGGATTACCAAAACTGTTGTCCAGAGGGCTGAGGAAGGGTTGTTGAGGTGGTTCGGACATGTAGAGAGAATGGAGTGAAACAGAATGACTTCAAGAGTGTATCAGTCTGTAGTGGAAGGAAGGCGGGGTAGGGGTCGGCCTAGGAAGGGTTGGAGGGAGGGGGTAAAGGAGGTTTTGTGTGCGAGGGGCTTGGACTTCCAGCAGGCATGCGTGAGCGTGTTTGATAGGAGTGAATGGAGACAAATGGTTTTTAATACTTGACGTGCTGTTGGAGTGTGAGCAAAGTAACATTTATGAAGGGATTCAGGGAAACCGGCAGGCCGGACTTGAGTCCTGGAGATGGGAAGTACAGTGCCTGCACTCTGAAGGAGGGGTGTTAATGTTGCAGTTTAAAAACTGTAGTGTAAAGCACCCTTCTGGCAAGACAGTGATGGAGTGAATGATGGTGAAAGTTTTTCTTTTTCGGGCCACCCTGCCTTGGTGGGAATCGGCCGGTGTGATAATAAAAAAAAAAATAAATTATGGTCATAAGTTTCTTGTAAGTAATTGCAACAAGAATCTTGTTTTCGTTACCTTACACCGGCATTGGAAATTTGACGCAGATTTGATGAGGCCTCCAGTTACGAGCGGAATGTTCTGTTCTAGATTCGTACGTATAATGGCCCGGCCCGGGCTTTTTTTCAAGAGGTGGCCCGGCCTTGGCTCCCTGTCAAGGGAGGGTCTCAGACCAATGTCTGCCACGGGAGGAGGTACAAGTACGTCCTCGTCTTCTGGGACCAGCTGTCCCCAGGCCTAGCCCTATTCCCCACCCCAACGGGGCTCGAAGGGTGTGGCAGCTATATAACAGCAGACTGTCAGGAGGTGCAAAGGCAGCAAGCACTACACGATCCTTTTTGAGCCACACCCCAGCTTTGGGACGAGGCCCGAACGCTGGGTAAGCTCGAGAATACCTCTTGCTGTGTTGTTGCTGCTGCTGCTGCTACTAGTACTATTACTAGTACTACCACTAGCATTACCACTACTACAACACTTGTCCGTTGCACTCTGTCCCTCACGAGCGAAATAATGCGAAAAGTTAAGGAAGAAAGGAAAAAAAACCAGGCATCCACTTAAAGGTATCCCTTCGGGGATACCTAATAAGGTACAACTTCTCAATATGGATGTGGTTTCTGTTCAGCAGATCAGAAGAACGACTGGTGCTCCAGTGGATTACTTAGTTATAATTACGCCACACTATAAAATAATACAATTATCATTAATTATGTCCTGTAATATAACGTAAGATATATTTACTGGCGCTAAATTAAGCAGCATTGTAATAACAAATTCCATGACACTCGCATCCGACCGACCAGACCTTCCCACTACTATTGACCTTGGTGAATCTGGAGGTGCTGTAAATCGGAATACCATCACATCTGGTGAGTGCTTGAAGTGCCGGACATAGAGACACTGGAACTCCCAAAGTGCAAGTGTAGCTTGTGGCTCTCGGGGAAACACATCCCACATCTGTTTGAACGAAGGGGTGGGGTCGAAACTTTTGAGAACCATGTGTGTGAAGCACTTAAGTGTGTTTTCAGTGGGATATATTTTTCATATTTGCAACCAAACAGTTTATAGTTTTACTTGATCCTGGAACTGGCTCATCGGTGAGCAACACACTTCTTTGGTGAGTGGATAAGTGGTAAAGAGAGAGATTTGTTACTGGCTTCCCTGAATCTGTTGGCCATGAACCACTTCAGTTATGAACTTGTAAAGTCATCGTGCAAGATTGTGGAGTTCTGATGTTGCCTGGTACATGTCTGGGTTCTGAGTTTTAAAGGTGAGATGGTGAGACGGGTACTGCTGTCTCGAGCATTCTTTATAGCCGATTTTGCTGCTTTGATTTTTATGGACCACATACGTAGTTATAGCCTAATGGCCCGGTGGGCCCTGCAGATAAATACAAAGATAAACGGGGTTAGAGAAGATGTGGGTGGGTGTTTGGTCATATTCTCTTAAGAATCATCAAAATAATTCATTGTTGATTAAGTATAGAGTAACACACCTTATACATAGCCATCCTCCTTTCTGCTCTATTGTATTTCTTAAATTATGAGTGATTCTAAACTCTGGCGTCTTCTTAAACGTCACCTTGATGATCAATTGGGCTTCATTTCATTTCATTAAATGCCTGTCTCTGCCTGTTAGGCAAATCCTTCCCTGATGTTTGGCCAACATATTCTTTAGCTACCCAATGACTCCACCTGATTATATCAACTGTTCTTGTCAATTGACCTCGCTAAATTCCAACCTACCTCGCTTTTATTATTCCCTACATAAACATGCTTCTTCAACTTTCGTGTATAGAGTTAAGATCCCGAGATCGAAGGATATTCATATTAAAATTCCTATGTATGCAGGCGTCTTTAATCAGAACTTGGCGATATTGTATACCAGTTTTCATATGTACCTTATGTGACTTAATTTTCTCATATTGTTCAAGCGATATCTCGGCTATGATATTCTTTACCTAGCAAAGTTGTATCTCGAATTTATTTAAAAAAAAATTAAAATTATTCTTTTCAGACTTATAAACTATCATCCACACCCAAAATGGTAGATCTAATTCAGATGTAAATTATATGTTGTACAGTTTGTGTAATTTTATGTACTAAGTGTTGAATAATTTATAGATTTCGATGCTTTTTAAATTCTGAAATCGTATGAAACTGTGTGCAGAAAGTTCTGAGCCAAGTATAATGGGGTTTCAGGCATTGTTGACTGGCCTACCTCCTGGCAGGACCAGTCTAGACAAGTCACCTAAGTTGGCCTCACTACGATTCTACAATATGTTGACTTCCTCCATGATAAGGTAAGTGACTTCCATCGATGTGGCTTAACAGTGCGGATATTTGTCTTTAAGAAATTCCAAATACAGTTTTAATTAAAAATATTGTTTATTGAACATTCACAGTTTTAATAGTTTAAATACATCATACTTATAATTTTTTTTCGTGTTTACTTTAAGGTAAGTGCAGTTTTACAGCTCCTCGAGGGACAGTTTACATCATAAATTAAAGGTATGTACGTTTTTCTCTGTTTTTAAATCGCGGCATACACTAGAAGATGCTCTTGCCTCTCGCTCACAAACACATTCATTTTTACACTGTAGGGCTACAAGACCAGTCTTCCACTCTAGTTAAGTCCGTATAACTCTGTTCACTGCCTACTAGTGGGGCGCTTAAGCAAGAAATCGTGCGCTTTGTGCTTAAAGCATGTAACTTGACACACAGATGAGAACCTCATCGATCCGTGCCAACAGTGAACGTGAGGCCCCATACTGCACAGTTTTGAGGTCAACAAAGTCTTTGGGCACAACCAGTATTAAATATTTTCACTCATATTTCGTGAAACTATGTTTATTGTTATAGAAACAATTTGCATTGCTAAATGCAATACAGGACAATACTTAACGGCCAACTTGAGTTACTGTGGTAGTTGTGGTGTTCAGTGAATTGCTTCGTATACGTTTTGTCTTCATGTAACAACACACCTCAGTTAACTTTAAATGAAATTACATTAAATAATATCTGTATGGACGCAAGCGTGCACATTCATTCCTCACGCCAGATACAAATAATAAAAAAAATTGTATATAACAAATTAGAATTTTTTTTTATCTAAAGTGATGTCCATATAGGTCTATGCTGAGATTTTTTTGTACACACAATAGTCAGAAAGCCAAGGCTAAGTTTACACTGGTGTTACTCTTAGTAACAGTCGCCTTCACATCGACAAAGAGCAGTACACTGGAGGGGGAGGCTGACCTTGCTGCACTTAAAACGGTAGTTCACTTTGGTTACCAAGATCCGTCAGCTGGACTTGGCAGCATTGGTTCTTTTTGCAAACTTGCTCCCAAACGCGCCCTCCTTTCTTGGCTCCTTGCGTTGGAGTCTCTCTAGAGCTCGAGGCCGTCTGGAAGGCAGATTTTTTTTTTATTTTTTGACTTTGGAATACTTACATGTTTTATCATACGTGAGAACGACACATTTCTCCAGCAGATCAAAAGTGTTGTCAGGTGTTTCTCTGTGACAGTAAGTTGCGTTGTGCTAAAGAAGTCTGATTTGCAGATGATTTTAAAGTGCTAATCCTTTATCTTCGTTATATAAAAGTAAAACATCCCAGCCTTCGATGTGAAATATCAGATTATTGAGTATGATAGTATGATCTGGCACCTCATTCCTAATAAGCTCAAATAGCCTGGATATGAGAACGTTCTTTTTAGCTCTCCCATTCTGAAGACTTGCCTGGCTTCCATTGACTTCCTTTCTGATTTTATGTATGAAATCACTTTAGCCCAAACTTTGCCATGCAAAGTTTGGGCTAAAGTGATTTCATACATGAGCCTGTTTGTACAGATTTACTAAGCATTTAGCATGGTAACTGGCATCAACAGCCATCTTGTTCCGAGTAGCAAGTTATGCATCAGTTCTTTGTCAGGAAGTTCTGTGGCACACTTTCTGACTTGGAAATCAACATCAAGCGTGGAAGTCTCATGAAGCCCAGTGGGTCCAGCAACATTATCACAGAAGAAACACACATTGCTTTTCCTTGTTCTTTGTGCTCAGAACTGGATGTTAATTTTACTGGACTTGCTTCCTGTGATTATTCATTCTATTTCTTGCTCTTAGAAGACTGACTCGAGTCTTTATTCAAGTGCTGTGTATTTATACATGCAGTCATGCCAATGAGTGCTTAAAATTTAACCACATTACCGGCAACGAATTTGTACCCAGCACCAACATCCTTCAGTGTCGAATTCGCAAGACTGCAGTGTGTCTGAAGTTTCTGCTTGGCAAATTATACATACGTTATAGTGACAATCTGTTTACAACAGCTTGGCTTCATGATATCTACAAGCGTGTAATGCTTTGATCTACTTAACTGTACGTGAGTATATTCTACACCACCACGTTCAGGGCTTCTTTTTGATTATAATTCTACACCACTATATTATTTCTTTGTCTTGTTTTTCTGTTTCTTGTTGGTATCTGTAACACAGAGATTAGTTTATATACAATTTTTACCTTCCTTAACATCCTTAACCATAAGGACACATTCTATACCATGAAATTCCTGGATACTACCAAAGCCTTGAAGTTTTAGAAATTAACCTACCTTTGTGTCTTGCTCCACCGCTCGCATGACTCGCCCAGTATATAAATTCCTCACTACTCGCTAAACTTTAATGACACAATTGCAAACAAATCACAAAACGGGTAGAGCCCGTGGCAGATGAGTTCTAAAACTCTCAGAACAGTGCGCAAACCACTCGGCCAGCTGGTTCTAATAAGATTAATCCAACTAGGTATATTTCTATATATCTTATTAGATATATGGATATATTTCTATATATCTTATTAGAACCAGCTGGTCGAGTGGTTAACGCACTGGCCTGCGAGTTTCACAGGCCATGGGTTCAATCCCCACCCGTTAACTGTTTTATAAATACCTCCCTGGAGAGGTGTTAAAATATACTTCTCTCATCCTGGTCTATGTGCAGTAATAACATTTAATGCTATACAACATTTACATACATCTTAACTTTTTATGAAAGACACACTCCATACAATTATGTTTAATTAAATTGAATTAATCACCCACTCTGATCCACGAGAATTAAGAGGGTTATATATTAAGCAAGAATTAATCAAAATTCTCAAGGTGTTAACATTTACAGTTCTTAGCAATTACGTGAGTTGTGCACCAAAGTGAGTAGGTCGTTCTCTATCCCTATACACTAGCAGGTAATTAAACCCAACATGTAATTCCAAAGTGTAAGTCGCATGTGGAGCTATGATTTGTAACAGCTTTCTCATCTTTGTCTTAGTAAAACAGCTCCTACAAAGTGTAGCTTTCATCATACCTCAGTATATTTCCCATCTCATCGCCCAACACCATGAATAAATTACACTTGAATATATTAGCTTCTGTATAATCATTGACTTTTCTTGCATTTGAAACAGATGTTTATAAAACTGTGATTATATATATAAACGTGATAGCATCCTTGCAGAGGATGACAGCCATTTTGTCTTTAAAAATCTTCTGGAGATTATAGTTCACATTGACGCTAATATCTCGCTAAGGTTTTTCTCATCCTCGGCTTTAATTTTACCAGTTTCAAAGGTATGAAATATTCCACCTAATATATTATCTCGGCTGTTTAATTGCATACAAATACTTACAGCAATTTCCTATAAAATGAGTTAGTGTATATAATATTTTTCATATCCAGTTCATAATTGATGTCCCCTCAAGGGAGGTTCCTTGACACTGGTAAGGGCTCTTGATCTAGGGAATTGGATCTGTGCTCCGGTTCCCTGAATCGCGTCTGAATACCTTCCATCCTTCCCCACATGCGCTGTATAATCCTACGGGTTTAGCGCTCCCCGTGATTATAATTATAATCATAATTGATATATCAAAGATTGAGAGAGCATAAAGGAGGTTTGTGTGCAATAAGTGTACTTGTCAGTAGTGTTACTATGTACTTGTGCAGTGCTTAGATAATCCCAGCTACTTTATAGATAGGCTCCCTTACTAGCTATGAGGTCACTGCGTCATTGTTAGTATAAAGACTATGATCCCCATAAGCACTTGTAGGTTATATGTATACCTTGTTATACTGCAGTTAGTAAGGCATCCATCTCGTGGTAATACATTTTCCTCAAAAATCACATTGGTATACCACCTCCCGTTGCCTGTTGGCTTTCGCATTTTTAATCGTCTTTAATGTTTTGAGGATTTATAAACAAACAATGTATTTCTGGATCTTAGAAATGGATAAACTCTTTCATGAGGAACGGGAAAAAAAGTACTTAGATTATTTTGATGGCTGGAGGGAGAATAAGTCTTAGTATATTCCCACCTCTCCTGCTCAAAAATATTTTTTCTTAAATGAACTTTCTTACAAACTCTTGCCTTAATTTCTGTATTTTTTTTTTTCAATTTACGAACTACAATCCCTAGCAAACTCCGAAATTAAAGCTCTACATTTCTTGTACGTTTAAGAATATTCTTGCCCTTATTAGTTTATCTCGACATTCTCTTATATGATTGTAGGGCATAAAAATCTAATGTAACTACTCGATGAAAGCTAAAAAAAAAAAATATAAACTGCCATTCTTATGGTATGTAGAAGATTGACAAATTTTCATTAGTTTGCCCTGTAGCAAAGATGGATATTACCTCCAGCTCCTGGATCTCTTTGATTTATAATGCCTAGATCCCTGCTGCATGGGAGTTGCGAGGTACAGCTGCGAGGTACAGCTGCGAGGTACAGCTGCAAGGTACAGCTGCGAGGTACAGCTGCGAGGTACAGCTGCGAGGTACAGCTGCGAGGTACAGCCGCGAGGTACAGCTCTTGCGTGGGTGAGAAACAAGAGGTTGGTGTTGGGTGTTATGGGTGATACTTTTCTCAAATCGCGGATCTGTCGAAACAAATTTGCATTTACATAATTCGTGACTGGATTGAATTCCAGCTCCTGAGTTCTTTGAGGGAGTCGATCTACAGTTCCTGATTTTTTAAGGGTGTTAAGTTACAGGAGGTAGGCTTATTGAAAGTGCTGAGCTAGAGATCCTGGACCTCTTGTACAGCAGGAAGCAAAGGTGAGCTATATTTCCTTATTGAATACGTTATTGCAATGCACGCCAAGTATAATAAACTTATTGTTTTGTTCTCCAAGAAGCAGAACAAGTTAATCCAGACACTCGTCTCTCATATAATAAACCGCTCAGTGGATAAGCGGTTGTACGTCAAGGAAAGTGTTTACAAAGGCCCGAATTTTAGCTAAACTTGTTACCTGATGAATCAGAGGATCCAAGTGGTGTATTGAAGGAAAGACAAAAGGTGTAGAACAAGTTATACTGGGGCAACGTTTCTCTGTAGTTTCAAGTCAAGACTTAATGAATCTCTACACTTGCTTATTCTGCAACGTGTCTTCTAAGGGCCATTCATATTGCAGATAATATTGCCGAAGGTTGGGTTCTTGGGAAGGGCGAGAAATATGGGCAAGGCTTCTTACATTAATTTTGTTATCTCTGATCACCCAGCAGGAAATAGGTATCGTACATGGCTGTTACCCTATTGTTGTTGGGCGTATTCTAGGATGGTGGGTGCAGGAGGGAAGAGGAGTGATGGGATTGCAAAAATCCTCTCAAATGCTAAATTTTTCTCTTTGCGAAGCAGAAATCATCAACTTTACAAGTTAAAAGCTTTTAACCTCCCTCACTTCATTTCAAAAGCCCTGCCCTTATTAAGACGTACTAACACCTTCAAGGTTGCAACCCTCAACACACTTCTTACACCAGGTGAGTACTTTCCGCTAGGACAACAGGGGCAACAGGGTGTAGGCAAACATGCCCGTTACCACTTACGCTCATGTAGAACCCGGGTCCCTCATTTGAGAAAAGACCCCTACTACTTGACTATTTCCCAGCAACAGAAAATGTGCACTATCGTCTGTTGCACAAGTCCTCTAATAAAATAGAAGAGTTGCTATCAGTATCATAAATTTTTAATGGGTTATAGTTTTGTCAATATCAAAGATATTCAAAATTGCTTTACAATTCTCATTCTCTTGCCCAATATACTTGAGAGTTATATATGCTTTCATATATGAGACAGAATATAATAAGTTTATACAGTATACGAAAGTTGATATATAATCACTCAAAGACACAGACTAACACAGTTTTCAGCGAAATCTTTCTTCGCGATACTGATTAAACACTGGCAGTCGTTTAAAATATATAAAGATTTCTGAATAATATTTAGCAAAATAATTTTTTGGGCCACAGTTCAAATATGACAACAATATTGTGTGTTTGCTGATGTTTTTTTATTCTTCAAGAGCCAAGGAAATGAACGTCTTAAAATACACAGGGATGAAAAACTGGCCATAAAATCGACTAGGCTGGCCAATTACATTGTGAACGTTTGTGGTATCCTACCTTAGCAAGGATACCGAATAAGGCTGTAAAGTGGTGGGTCCAGGAGCCTGTGCTTAACCCCCTTAAGGTCACATAGATAATTACACACGCAGGGTCAGTAGAGCTACCTGGTTAGGGGGACAGGTACTCCCACTCTCCCCCTCTCACTAGGACCTTCTCCCACTCTTCTCTTTGCCACTCATCTGTTTTTTTTTCCTTCCCTATCCACTATCCCTCTATATTCTTTCCATCACAAATCAGTTGCAAACAGGCGATTTTAGCATAGCAAAACAAGCACTTGGGGATGGAAAACAGTAGCTCTAGCTCTAGGCTTTTTACCGTTTCGTGCATTGTGCTGTGCGGTTTCCCACATCAGTGAGGGCGTTCCCACGCCCACAGCACAGTGCGGGTGTTCCCACAGCACAGTGCGGGTGTTCTCACAGCACAGCACAGTGAGGGTGTTCCCACAGCACAGTGAGGGTGTTCCCACAGCACAGTGAGGGTGTTCCCACAGCACAGTGAGGGTGTTCCCACAGCACAGTGAGGGTGTTCCCACAGCACAGTGAGGGTGTTCCCACAGCACAGTGAGGGTGTTCCCACAGCACAGTGAGGGTGTTCCCACAGCACAGTGAGGGTGTTCCCACAGCACAGTGAGGGTGTTCCCACAGCACAGTGAGGGTGTTCCCACAGCACAGTGAGGGTGTTCCCACAGCACAGTGAGGGTGTTCCCACAGCACAGTGAGGGTGTTCCCACAGCACAGTGAGGGTGTTCCCACAGCACAGTGAGGGTGTTCCCACAGCACAGTGAGGGTGTTTCCACAGCACAGTGAGGGTGTTTCCACAGCACAGTGAGGGTGTTTCCACAGCACAGTGAGGGTGTTTCCACAGCACAGTGAGGGTGTTCCCATATTGTAACTAATATTTAGAACAGGGTTGCAGTATACTGAGTGTTGCTAATTTTGAAGATTTACTCCCCCCCCCCTTCCCTCGTGTATCCCAATTCACTCTCATTTTACCCCTAACTTTACCCTAGCCCCTGCCCCCTTCCCTGCCTCACTTTCTGCCTTCTGTATATTTCTCCCCTGCCTCTCGTCCCTGCCTCTCTCGTCCCTGCCTCTCCCGTCCCCGCCTCTCCCGTCCCCGTTTACTAACCTCTCCCCTGCCCCCTTCCCAGCCTCTCCCTTCCTCTCCTCCCTTTTCTAGTCTCTTCCAATTCTCCTTTCCAGCCTCTTCTCCTATCCAGATCCTGCCTCCAACTGTTCCTCTTCCTCCCTCATCCCTCTGCTTTCTCTCTCTTGTTTTCCGCTTCCTATCCCTCAATCCTATTCCTTCCATTTAACCACTATCTCCTGCCATTTCCCTTCCCCTTGCTTCTTCCCATGGGAGTGGATGGAAGCAGAGAAGGAGGGGATGGAAGATGACGAGGAAGAAGAGAAAGAGAGAAGGGGATGGAGTGACAAGTGGCGTGTGGAGAGGTAGGGGATGGAGGATAAGTTGAGAGTAAGATGAAGGAGAAATGAAAGGCTATACAAAATAGAGAGAAAGGAAGAGAACTACCACCATCACCACCACTAACATGGTCACCATCACCACCACTAACATGGTCACCATCACCACCACTAACATGGTCACCATCACCACCACTAACGTGGTCACCATCACCACCACTAACCACCACCATTATTAACATTGCCACCACCACTGAAGTTATTATTATCACAACTACCACTATACCTCCTACTACAACTGATAAAACCGCTAATACAATTACCATTACACTATTTACTGCGTCTACTACCACTTTTACTACTACAACTACTACCAGAATTGCTACTATTGATGATAACAGCACACCCAGAAACGACAGCAACAGCAATAGACAACAGAAAAGGTACACAAGTATGGTATCTATATTACTCACCCACTTGTTGCTATTGTATAACAAATAAGAGCCGTAGTAGCAAGAATACGAACAGCAAGAACAGTAAGAAGAACGGAAAGAGCAATAACAGCAAGAACAAGAACAGTAAGAAGAACGGAAAGAGCAATAACAGCAAGAACAACAAAAGACAGCAGATGGCGTCTTCAAGGATAATAATGACCTAACATATCAACGCGTTATTTACGCGGCGGCAACTTGGCAACACTTGCTCCCTTGTGCGATTTGTTACTTTGGCAACACTTGCAGTCTGGTGGGATTAGTTAAATTTGCAACACTTGCGGTCTGGTGGGATTAGTTAAGTTCGCAACACTTGCAGTCTGATGGGATTAGTTAAGTTCGCAACACTTGCAGTCTGGTGGGATTAGTTAAGTTCGCAACACTTGCAGTCTGGTGGGATTAGTTAAGTTCGCAACACTTGCAGTCTGGTGGGTTCGCAACACTTGCAGTCTGGTGGGATTAGTTAAGTTCGCAACACTTGCAGTCTGGTGGGTTCGCAACACTTGCAGTCTGGTGGGTTTGCAACACTTGCAGTCTGGTGGGTTCGCAACACTTGCAGTCTGGTGGGTTCGCAACACTTGCAGTCTGGTGGGTTCGCAACACTTGCAGTCTGGTGGGTTCGCAACACTTGGTTTGATGTGAATTCTAGAAGTAAAAGATTTTTTTATTTATTGTTCTGTGTGTTCGTACTCTTCTAGTTGTTGTTACATGGGTTGAGTCTTAGCTCCTGGCCACTCCTTACAGCTTGCCGCTTGCCAGATTAACTGCCTAATAGCTTATTGGGCCCTATCGTACCTACTCTTTAAACTATGTATGGATCCTGCCTACACCACTTCTTCGTCGAGGTTCCGCTACTTCTTGTTCGCACTGAGACCTCAGTTAATTCTTCCTGACATCCCTGTGGCTCATGTGTGTCTTAATCTTCCAACAATAACCCCGAGTAATTATTTCTAGTCTCGAAGAACCTGTCCCTATCTACCCTGTCAGTTTGACTGGATAATTTGTATGTTGTTACCATGTCTCTCCTGGGTTTTCTGTTCTCCAAAATATTTAAAATTAATTTTCTTAGCCTCTCCTCGTAGCTCAAGGGAGTTGCTACAATACTTAACTCCCCCATCCCGTCCACTTTGGCTTTCGAATAATGATGTGTTGCTTCCATGGTCACTGTTGCATTTGAGGATTTATATTAATTTCTATAAACTTGCTAGCTCCTAAGGGAGCTGGACAGATACCTATAGACGGTGCCGGATCAGCCGGGCTGTGGTTCGTAATTTGGACTGCTTGCGGCGAGCATTAACAGCCTCGTTGATGAGGCCCTGATCCACCAGGAGACCTGGTCATGGACCGGGCCGCGGGGGCGTTGATCCTTGGAATGCCCTTCAGGAAGACTCCAGGTAGCTCTTATTTGACTTATTTTGTGTGTTTGCTATCATTATTTTCTTATTCATTTGTTCTTCTTGCTCTTCACATATTTATTCTTTGTTTCAAGATTTCCGCCTGTCTCTCGGGTGTTGCTAAGGTTGTGTAAGGGGTGAGTGTGTGGATGGAGTCATGTGCAGGAGTGAGGGTGTGAGCGAAGTAGTGTGGAGGGAAAGTGATGGTGACTGAGAAAATGTAGTAGCGATGGAGTGGAAATGGAGGCGATAGAGGTGGTGGTAGTAGTAGTGTAGCAGCAGCAGCAGCAGAGGGAGAAGAGTATTGAAGGGAAAGTGTTAATATGGGTGGAAGGGCAGATGTGAATGGAATGTAATGATGGAGGTAGACCAGTGACAGTTGTGTTGGAGGATAGTAATGGAGGTGACAATGGTAGGTGTGTTATGGTGGAGAAAGGAGAGTGGTAGTGTTTGTGGAGTGATGG
>NC_091337.1:3655540-3690540 GCF_038502225.1 Cherax quadricarinatus | reverse complement strand
TTGACGTAATATCATATTGCAACAGAGACTCTTTGACGTAATATCGTATTGCGTTATTTTGTTCAACCACACTGGCTGTCTTCCACCAAGGTAGGATGGTTCAAAAGCGTTCGCCGTCATAGCGCTTCCGTTTCTAATTCCATGGGAAGTATTCTGGCAAAATCCTGAGAGGTATGGCGCGGATTCGATTTCCGGCCAAAACAAGGTATATTATTTCCTCTGTAGACCAGGTTTAAAGCATTGGAAATCACAGAGCATTTAAATGCATTAAAAATCGCCGATAACATATTTAAAGCACTAAGATTTATTGGGTACAGTATGATCGGCAGAGTTAATTAACTGGTTTTATGTGATTTGAAGAGATATTTGGTGCTTTATGACTCGCAGAGTTAATTGATCCAGTATGATGTGCAGAGTTAATTGGTCAGTTTTGTGAACACAGGTACACGAAGAGAGTTTTGTTGCACCCAGCCGTAAATGAAGACTGCACAAGGAGCAATCCTAGAGTAAATGAAGCCAAAAGAAAACACAAAGGGTAGTTTTTGAGTTCCAGTATGTCCCCTCCACCAATATTTACAATATATACAAAGTGCAATAGAGTAACAAGATATTAATGGGAAAGAGTGTGAAGAGAAAGTGAGTTCATTCACTGTATGTGTGTACACGATCAACCTCAGTGAGAGTACACCCCTAACCAGGTGTGGAAATATAACACCAGTTTGTCCGGGACAGCCTCTTACCCAACTAGTTGACGTAAAAACCTGACAGCCAATCAGAGTGGTTGGGGCCCCTTTACAGCCATGTCTGACCTAACTGCCAGTCTGGCTGGTGCAAGGACGATGTACAGAGTGGTTGTGCGATGAAAGCTGAATAAATTGTAACGCATTCAACGCACGTCACAAGCCCTGTATGATTTACAAAGGTGATTGTGTATGTTTTGGTAGAATTACCAACAATAAGTAAAGTAAAAGGACACAAGTGCAACTGTGACATTTTATTGTGGCAACGGCCACAATAAAATGTCACAGTTGCACTTGTGTCCTTTTACTTTACATAAGTAACTGGTCAGTATATGATTTTCAGGGATAAGTGGGGTAATTTGAGTTACAGGTCTCATAGGAAAATCTACCAAAATTGTCCTAAACATGGGAGCCCATGTCAGTGTTGAGAAAGAAATCAGTGATAAAAAGGAATTTGTAACAGAGCAAAGTAACCATTAATTACTCAATTGATCGTGATAACAGGAACGAGCCTCACCTCTTTCTGTGAATTATCATTCATACCGAAGTCTGTCATGAAGATCATTTCCAATACCTTGTTTATTCTAACCTTCAGATATTTGTTATTTCTGCAGATTTTACAAACTCTACGAGCTGTAATATCTTAAGGAAAAATAAGTTCTTGTTTACATCACTGAATTTCCAGTAAACAGCTGGTGGGTTATTTCAGCTAGTCTCAAAGCCCAGCCTTCATCTTAAGTATATTACCAGTCCTCTGTCCAGGGATACTACCTTCAACAGTCCCCTAACACACGGGTACCTATTTATTGCTATGTGAACCAGGGCAACACTTTACAAAAACAGGCCCTTAAGTATCGACTTATTCTGTATTTAACCTGGATCTTTCTGCTGTGATCCACAAACGCCATCACTAATCTACGAGCCATCATAAACAGAAAGATTTCAGTGATGGCATTATTCAACTGAACTGTTGATGCCGGTGAGGAGAGGCTCTTGATTCAAGGATCACGCCTCATTTTCTCTCATTCTGTCACAAGGCTCCGAACCGCTCCTGCATGTTAAGCGCACCTCAGTATGTAATAATTCTGGACTGTTATTGTTAAAGTTACGAGTGCTCCTCTCTGTCTGCCTTGGGCAGAATGTTGTTCTTTTAGCTGTGACATGAAGTCTAAAGGAAATATTTGATTATTTTGCTTTGTCTTTGATAACATGTATGCAAAGTTTCCTTCTCTCTCTCTCTCTCTCTCTCTCTCTCTCTCTCTCTCTCTCTCTCTCTCTCTCTCTCTCTCTCTCTCTCTCTCTCTCTCTCGCACTACAAATAACACCACAGGAAGAAAAGTTCCCAGTCACTCCCGGCCTTTGATCGTCTCTGAAGCCTGAATTTCTCAAAAATGAGTGAGGGAGTTTGTGTTTGTGTGTGTTTGTTTGTATGTGTGTGTTTGAGTGTGAGAGCGCGTGCGCGTGTGTGCGTGTGTTAGTGTGTGTGTGTGTGTGTGTGTGTATGCGTGTGAGAGTGATGTGTGCGTGAGTGTGTGTGTGTTTTGCATGTATGTGCATTACGTGCACATGAGTGTGTGCATGTGTATGTTTGCATGTGCATGTATGCATGTGTGTGTGCGCACACGCACGCGCGTACTCATGCATGCTCGCGCGCCTTTCATCGGCCAAGCGAAACTCAAAATCGAAAGCCTTTTTATTTTTTTGGTCTAAACTGGGCTGGGAGTTTGAATGGGTTGTTTGGAACACGAGAGTCTCGTTATCCAGCTCAAGATGAAAAACGATATTTTTTTCGGTACGAACGCACGATTTTCATTGCCATTGAGACGTTAAACCGGAAGTCATCTGGAATGGGATAATTTGCAATACTAATGAAGTTTTTGAAAAGAGGGTAAAGCCTTTAATCCTTTGGGAGAGAGAGAGAGAGAGAGAGAGAGAGAGAGAGAGACAGAGAGAGAGAGAGAGACAGAGACAGACAGACACAGCCAGAGAGACAGAGCATATCCATTTTTTTGGAGGGGTTAGATTTTCGGCGCCTTCAACTTTGTATGGAAGTCCATTTATGCGTAAGTGTGTGTCTGTGCGTATGAGTGCGCGTTTGTACACTTGAACGATAAAGCAAACCCAAAACACCACAGATCACACTGAGAACAGCATGAACACTGGCTGTGAGAACAGCATGAACACTGGCTGTGAGAACAGCATGAACACTGGCTGTGAGAACAGCATGAACACTGGGTGTGAGAACAGCATGAACACTGGCTGTGAGAACAGCATGAACACTGGCTGCGAGAACAGCATGAACACTGGCTGTGAGAACAGCATGAACACTGGCTGTGAGAACAGCATAAACACTGGCTGTGAGAACAGCATAAACACTGGCTGTGAGAACAGCATAAACACTGGCTGTGAGAACAGCATGAACACTGGCTGTTAGAACAGCATGAACACTGGCTGTTAGAACAGCATAAATACTGTCTGCGAGATCATAAACACTGGCTGGGAGAATGACAAACTGACAAATATAAAGAAAACTGATACTGAAATTAAAAGAAATCCAATCCCTAGCCTATAATAATAATAATAATAATAATTAATAATAATAATAATTCACTGGAATCATACATCACCAAATCTTCAACGGAAGAACTGGCTCTCTACGCTGTGGATCCAAGAGTTTTGATTTGAAGGAAGCACTGCTGTGCACTTGCAAGTATGTATGAGGTCTGTACGGGCAGGTGTGTACAGCTCTGCTTCTTACAGGTAAATGCATGTATACCAATTTCTCGTAATGATTTGTAGGTGTACTGAAGTGTGTTAGCGAACAAAGCAGAGTAACTTTTCACTCTATTGCTGTCGTTCCTAAACCCTTGGGCCTCGCTTCCATTCCACGAGGCTGGACAACAAGCATTTCGCAAGAGAAATCCACTTGTGCTCTTTGGCAAGGTGTGACGATTGTTGGGTCTTCGACCGCGTTTAGCGTCTGAAAGGGTGGCGATTGTGGGGTTCTCGACCGTGTTCAGCGTCTGAAGGGTATTGTCAAGGGGTGGCGATTATTGGATCTTCGACCGCGTTTAGCGTCTGAAGGATATTGTCAAGGGGTGGCGATTGTGGGGTTCTCGACCGTATTCAGCGTCTGAAGGAACTGATAGCGCAGATTCAACTTTGAGTGATCATGGTTGTAGTTCTACATGTTCTTCCTTATATATTGTGCATGTATTGGAGCCTCAACGTGTAATATTGATAAGTGTCTGTATTAGCAGATTTTCAACTTTAATTGTATATCTTCCTGTACTTGTACCTGTTCCTCTGCCTTAACTTGTATGTTTTTTTCTACCTACATTTGTATCTTTAGCTGTACCCACACTTGCATAGGCACTATGGTACTGGGTAATATGGGTACTAGCATTGAGCAGTGAGCTCTAAAGGGGTTGACACAAAACGACAATATCTTCCTTTGTTTTTCTCCCATAATGCCTGAATAGCCTACTCTAAGCTGAGCACCGTTTCTTTCTTTTTTTTTTTTTTTTTTTTTTTTTTTTTTTTTTTTTTTTTTTTTTTTTTTTTTTTTTGTCACTTTATTTTATTTATTCTGGACTGATGAGGGATTCCTAGCGATTCTGTAAAGCTTTGCCAGCCCCTTTTCCCATCTCTCGGGAGTTTCAACATTTCCCCACAAGGCAGTCCATGTTATATATAAAATGTAAATATGAATGCAAGAAAAATAGATAGGACAATATATAGAGAGGTATCGACCATTTACCCATTATTGCACATACACACGGAATATGCATTTCGTAGGTGAATCTGTATATATCGTCCTTTTTTGCTGTCTGTGCAGCTTCGTTACCGTCTACGTTACTTCAGTGATGCTGCTGATTACTGCTGTTTGGTGCCGCTTCGTCGAAGGATTTGTCATTATTACTCAGCTGTTTTCCCGTATCATGAAGTCTCACTACATTCTGTACCGCTGCTGATTTGCTGCTTGTCTGTGTTACATAGTGGTCTTTCTATGCACGGTGCAGCCTCGCTGCAGGACGTGTTATTGTTTTTTTTGCTGTGTTTCTGTGCTGTGCTTCAGTGCTGTGCCTCTGTGTTGTGCAGACAGACTGCCAGGGTTGGTGATACACGCTCAGGCAATATAATCCATCAGAGGCGGACTGGTGCTCAGACCAGTGTTGACCTCTGTAATCAGATACGCTTCTGCTTTTAACGCTTCAGTTCGCATTATTTCCTGTATTGTTGTTCTTTATAAAATGCTAATAGTTCAGTCTCTCGTGTCATGTGATATATTAACTGTCAGGTTCTCTCTCTTAGTAACTGTCAGGTTATTTGTCATTTTATCTGTCAGGTCACACGTGTACAAATACACACTCAAACACATACACAAGCACATATACACTGCTAGCAAAAAAGCTTCCTCTGAACGTGTTTGCTTGGACTTCATCCTCTTTTCTGCAGCATTGCAAGCTCCTGATGTATTGATTGCAACACGAAAGGCCTAGAGCTATCATTCAGCTCTGTGTTTGTTTTGCATATATATATATATATATATATATATATATATATATATATATATATATATATATATATATATATATATATATATATATATACGTCGTGCCGAATAGGCAGAACTTGCGATCTTGTCTTAAATAGCAACACTCATCTTGCCATATAGGACAAGCGAAAATTTGTGTATGGAATAATTTCGCCAAAATCATTCTTAACCTAACGAAAAAAATATATTTCACTGTGTTTGTTTAGTATTAAATTATTGTAAACAAATAAAAAAAATATATTTAGTTGGGTTAGGCTAAAATAAATTACTCTTGTTTTAATAAGGTTAGGTAAGTTTTCTAAGATTCTTTTAGTGCAAAATTAAAATTTTTTTACATTAACATTAATGAAAAAATATATCTTTAAACGTATAAGAGAAAATTTTAGAAAGGACTTAATTCTAAATGAGTTCTTGCTAATTGACCAGTTTTACATATTCGGCACGACATATACATATACATATATATATATATATATATATATATATATATATATATATATATATATATATATATATATATATATATATATATATATATATATGAGCGAGAGAGGAGTAAAGTGAATCAGAACAGTGATTACCCATGGCCCGATGAAAGGTAATTACTCTGGTCTGTTATATTAATTGTAGGTAAGTTCCTGGTGGATTTAGGGTGATACCTGAGATGCAGCCTGGCAACTTATCCTAACGTAATATACCCTAAACTATAATAGGGATATTTGCTTTAGTTTAGGTTATTTCCATCGACAGTTCACACCTGTCAAGTTATCTCACTTGAAGAGTGGTAGCATTTAGTGTACACAAGAGGAGAGGACACGGCATGACCAGTGATATAACAGTGAATTATCCAGAGGACATTCTGAGCAAGCTGTCAGGAATAATGGGGTAAGGGGAGAAATTGTTATTATAGGAGCCAAATGGCATACTGCCGACAACAGTGCAGAAAGAACTTGAAAAAGCTCTCAGAGCGAAATGTTTTCCAAATAAATGCTTATTCTGCAACATGCGTCTTTTCTTCACATTTATCATTATCATTATTATTATTATTATTATTATTATTATTATTATTATTATTATTATTATTATTACTATTATTATTACTATTATTATTATGTCCACGAGACTTACACATTTCATACAGCACAAATAAGGTGAACCACAGAACGGATGGGAATTGAACCCACGGCAAACGAGTTCCAAAACGAGCAGGCCAGTGGTTTAATCACTGGTATTAAATGTTGATAATGTTAACCTACTCCTTCCCCTCCTTCAGCAGTAGAGATAAAAAAAAATGACAAACCGCTTAAGATAATAGTCACACTAAAAAAAAAAACAAGAAAATAGCTTAACAAATATTTGTTTTCACATTTAGGGTTAAGCAATCGAATATCCTCAACTAGATTTTAATTATGTGAAACTCCAAACCTTCATGGGTTACCCATGCAAGTTAGGAAGAAAGACTGGGAGGTTTTTAGCCATACTTTGTAGGGAAGGGAGACCTCAGGGTCCACAGGTTAGAGTAAGAGTAAATAGGAATAGTCGACTAATGGATAGCAGGTGTGGAGTCGGGTGAAAACAATAGCAAGAAGGTCGAGGGTGGAGGTGGAGAGGGAAAGGTAGAGTTGGTGCAGGTGGGGAAGTCGAGGGTTGAGGAAGGTGGTGAATAAGGTGGAAATAAGTCACCCTGTCTGACTTTTTTGGGTTATCCTATGTTCTCTACACATATGTTGCTATGTTTGACAATCTATGTAACTGTATTTGTTTATACCTGAATACACTTACTTAAGACTAGCCAGGATGGGGATCGATAGAGATAGAGAGTTGCTAGGTGTGGAAATGGACAGGTCTTTGTGAATTGATGACCTGTTCAGTGATTAGGCAACCCCAGTCCCACTGGCGCCGGGGTGTCAACTATTAGGCAATCTAATGAGACACACACACGGGGATGTTACGTAGTATTTCTTTAGTCATTCATTTGACAAGAAGTGAAATAGTCTTGAAAGTGATATAGTGGTGGCAGGATCCATACATAGCTTTAAACACAGGTATGATAAAGCTCATGGAGCAGGGAGAGAATGGACCTAGTAGCGATCAGTGAAGAGGCGTGGCCAGGAGCTGTGAATCGACCCCTGCAACCACAATTAGATGATTGCAGCTAGGTGAATACACACACACATACACACGGTGTATAAAGTCTCCATTCGCCGTTCGCTAAGCACGGTCCGGTTTCAAATAAGTCAGGTTGTGAACGCGAGCTAAATTTTTATTTTTTATCAAGTAAGCCTCTGTGGAAGCCTCATCCTTGACTTCCTGACAGTTTGTAAGTGCAGATTAATAAGTACATGCTTCTGCATATAATATAATCCATCATGCCGGGATCAAACACACGTGGAGACATTGACACATAATACGAAGAATCAAACTATTTTGACATCAGACTGAGGCCCTCTTCAGCAGATAAGTTTGGAGGTCGAAATATACAGTTTTCTCTTATATCGAATTTTATTTTCTTCTATTTAGTTGTTTCTGTCATCGCCGAGTCTTTGTTACATTCACATTTTCATTTAATCCTAAACTCTTCCATTAACACGAATTCGAAAACTCAAGCATTTGAAACCCTGTTATTTTTCCACCAAAGCTTCCTGAAAGAAGAAATATTATAACAAATCTGTCTTCTTTTTCTTAATCGCAGAATAAGCCAAAAATTTATCAGCATTAGATAAAAAGCAGAAATCGTCTATCTCGCTGCAGCAGCGATATATATCACGCCGTGATGATACGATCTGAGTGAGGCTGCAGCGGCCTGCTATAAGCAATCAATCTTCACCTGAATAGCGGAGATTTATTGCTGCGATTTGTGGGATGTATTAGATCTGTGGCGTGTTTGTGGGTGTTCCTCCACGTGCTCTAGTTTTGCTTTCTTGTGGGATTTTTGTTTATATTGTGAATGTGTGAGTGAGGAGAGCATATGTTTGAAGTGAATATCTGTATGTGGATACAGGCGTAAAGTCTTAGCTATTGACCCCACCTCTAAACTTGCAGCTTGTCAGATTTACTTTTAGCCTTGTGAGCCCTGTCGTACCTGCTCTTAAATCTATGTATTGTGACTGCCTCCACTGTTGCTTAGTCTAGGTCATTCCACTTTTTTCGCTTCCCTGGGGCTGAATAATTACTTCCTGTCATTCCAATAACTCATTTGTGCCTTTAATTTCCAAATGTGCCTCCGGGTACCAGTTTCCCGTCTCTTAGTCTATCCCTGTCTACCCTATCAATTTCTCCGAATAGTTTGTGTGTGTGTGTGTGTGTGTGTGTGTGTGTGTGTGTGTGTTGCTTAATAGCTGAGTGGGTCATAATTTGACAAAGGAGACGCTTTTTTATTCTCTTGAGTCTTCATCAGTCTGCTTAACACTCAAACTTCACTCTACCACCGATTCCAAATGAAGTCTCATACTTCTTCCCAGCTCCCTATAGTCTTCAACCGACTCAGTTTACCCATTTGTCCCATTTACCTTCCATCCAAATTAGCCGAATATATTCCTCCTTACTTTTGTCCTCTCTTGTGACCCTCGATGGCTCCTCTCCCAACGTCATTCAACAACAATAGCAACAAAACTCTCACCCTTCCTGCTATAAACTATGACACCTTCACTAAACCTGCTAAACATCACTCCTCATTCCTCACCCTCCACCATTCCACTTCTTAGCATTTCCAAAAACTGAGCAGACTCACTCTCTCCCCTAAACAAAAGAAAAGAAAAGAAACAGATACAATAATCAGGTGCCAGGACCGAAACGTTTTCGAATAAATATGCTGTAGTTTTTGGTCACGTATTTTTTAAACCAATTTATGGGTACGAGTTAGCAAAGTTTATACTACAAACTCAGAATATTGTACAGCATAAGAGGCCTGGTCATGGACCGGGCCTCAGGGGCACTGACCTCCAGAGCTGGTATTAACCTTTGCATTTAATACCGACAAATTGGTTTAACACGTTTGCTGACTTGTTAAACCTCCAGAACTCCCTTCGGGCAGGTAGGTAGGTAGGTAGGAGGAACCCAATATCATGGCTACAACAGAGATGAAACAAAGGCAATATTCCCCGGCTGTCAAAGAAAAAAAAAACGAGAAAAATGATTAGTTGTGCTGAAGATAAAAAAATAATTTGAAATTTCAGAAATTAAAAAAACTTGAATAATAGAAAACACCACCAGCGATGAACCACAAAGTCGAGAACAGGGTATGAAAAAAAAACTAGGCAACGGTTATAATCCTGAAAACAGCAACGTAGAGACCGCCCAAGACAGAGGCTAAGCTACTGCTTATATAATTCAACAATATGGAAACCGAGAAATAATGAGAACCACACGAGCGCTGGAAATGTGAAGAGCAAAACTGATACAGGCAGCAATAAAAAGTATTATTAGAAAGCATGCAGGACAATCAGCAAAATTAATTAGAGGAAATGAGCCAGCAATTTTACACTTGGTATTCTCCCTAAACAAATCAGTCACAGGTAAAAATGACTGGAATATCTCAAAGTGCAGATGTCTCGCTGCACTAAAATTTAATTACGTAGATCACAGACTTTTTTTGAGAGAAGTAGCTTCGGGAAAGAACTAATACAACTCAGGGAGATGATAGAGAGACACGACAAACTGTTGAGAGGTCAAAAGAATATTACTTTACCAGACATGATACAAAATATGGAGAGAACCATTGGTTCGACGAAGGCTGCTGGGAGGCAAAAGCCAAAATCACAAGAGCGTGGAAGAAGTACAAAGAACAGAGGAAGAAAAATTTGCAGGAATGCAGAAAAGTAATGAACGACTGTAGAAGAGTGCAAAAGGAAGGTGGAAGATATGGAAACAATGGATCAAAAAGCTGAAAACAAGAAATCTACTTCAAATCCAGCTATGAATAAAAGCAAACTGAAAAAGAAAGGAACAACTGCAATACACAACAAGAAATATGAAGAACTAAAAGAAATATGGGAATAAAAAATTATAGAGAACATGGGGAAAAGCTCAGGTTACAATGAAGAGAAGGAAGGAAGTGAATATATTTAGGAAATGAATACAGTAGAAGCCATGAGGTCAGGGTGGTAAGGAAATGAAGTTAGTCCATGAATGTGGAAGTGACAAAGGCAGTCTCCACACACATGGATTTAAGAATAAGTATAAAAGAACCCAGGAGGCTAGGAGGGAGCGAACACACTTAAGGCCATTAAGAAGCAAAGACAGGAGTAAGTACGTATGTATATACACACACATAAATACACACACACACACACACACACACACACACACACACACACACACACACACACACACACACACACACACACACACACACACGCCACACTTCGCTCTGCTTAACAGTATAATGTACGACATTTGCAGATATGATAGCAATGATGTAAGATTCAGTGTCTGCTTAACCTTCGGAGCGAACCAATCAGGATTCTCATTTTGGGTGGTTAGTTATGAACTATGGTTGCCTGAGGGAAGGGTCAGTGATTATTGCAAAGCACATTGCATTTTATACCGTGTAATAACTTAATTGGAAAGAGTTCAGGGTGTGATGGATGTCTTTGAAATTACTTACTAATTATCTAAGACGATTTACGCTTGTTAAATCATCAAAATGAGATCATGAAAAGTGGGTGGGTGAGGGGTTGGCATGTGAATAATAGGTGAGTGAAAGAGTGATGGGTGGGTGGATGAGTAGGTGGGTAACAGTGAGTAGGTGTGTGGGTGGGTAGGTGGGTGAGACGTGGTAAGAGAAGGGGACGAGTGAGAGAGATTACTGAGAAAGTGGGTAAGAGATTGGCGTTTGTGAGAACTAAATGTAAGAGAGTAGGGGATTAAGAGGATGAGCGAGGAATTCATCAGAGATGAGTGAGGGGGTGAGTGAGGGAGTGAAAAGACGAGTGAGGGTGTGAAAAAAACATTGAGTGAAGGCGATCTCAGTTGGAACACTCGACAGAGTGTTGAGAAAGCACGTCAACACTTTGCTCCGAGCATTAAATTTAGCCCTCTAGTCGTAGAGCACCGAGCTCTGAGGCTGAGGGAATGAGCACCTTAAAATTGCCTCTCCAGTTCTGACACTGTTCCCAACATAAAAGTCGCCTCTGTACGCTATTGATAAAGTCTGCCCGGAAAAAAGATACCCAAGTACTACACTTGTGTTTTATCAACTTATTGGTTTTGTGTACCATTAATCTATGATAACTTGTTTGTATGTGTATTCTGTTAGTATGTGTGTTCTGTTTGTATGTGTATTCTGTTAGTATGTGTGTTCTGTTAGTATGTGTATTCTGTTAGTATGTGTGTTCTGTTAGCATGTGTATTCTGTTTGTATGTGTATTCTGTTTGTATGTGTATTCTGTTAGTATGTGTGTTCTGTTTGTATGTGTATTCTGTTAGTATGTGTGTTCTGTTATCATGTGTATTCTGTTATCATGTGTATTCTGTTAGTGTGTGTGTTATGTTTGTATGTGTATTCTGTTAGTATGTGTGTTCTGTTAGCATGTGTATTCTGTTATCATGTGTATTCTGTTATTGTGTGTGTTCTGTTTGTATGTGTATTCTGTTAGAATGTGTGTTCTGTTTGTATGTGTATTCTGTTAGTATGTGTGTTCTGTTATCATGTGTATTCTGTTATCATGTGTATTCTGTTAGTGTGTGTGTTATGTTTGTATGTGTATTCTGTTAGTATGTGTGTTCTGTTAGCATGTGTATTCTGTTATCATGTGTATTCTGTTATTGTGTGTGTTCTGTTTGTATGTGTATTCTGTTAGAATGTGTGTTCTGTTTGTATGTGTATTCTGTCAGTATGTGTGTTCTGTTAGTATGTGTGTTCTGTTAGTGTGTTCTGTTGGTGTGTTCTGTTGGTGCATGTCTTCTTTTTTGCATGCGTGTTCTATTGGAAGATGTCATCTGTTGACAATTGTGTGTGTTCTATTTTAAGGCAGGTGCATTCTATTTCCTGGTTCGTTCAAGATGGTGGACAAAATAAGATAAAGAACATAATACAGAAAGTGAAAGGGGGAGAGAATACTCCACCAGTTACTCTAATCCTCCCCAACCCTTTCTCTCTCCGGCACCTCCTTCCTCTCACGCCTCCAGACCACCTCCCTCACTCCATTACTCTCTCCCCTCCAGACCACCCTCACTCCATTACTCTCTCCCCTCCAGACCACCTCCCTCACTCCATTACTCTCTCCCCTCCAGACCACCTCCCTCACTCCATTACTCTCTCCCCTCACCAACGAGAATTTCTATACCTGTGTAAAAATGCACAAAAAATGGAGAAAAAAATCTGCCACAAACTTTGTCACTGGCCAGCTCTCCCACACCCACATACCTGGGTGATATATCAGTTTGACTCAACAGTCTCCAGACTTCCCCCTTTTTCTTTCCTCTTCCTTCTTTCCTTCCTTGTCCTTCATCCCTTTGCTTCACCTCATCTCCTTCCTATCAATCAATCCCCATTTTTCCCCCATACTCATCGTTTACCCTCTCCTCATCTTTCCCTGACATCCTTTCCTTCCCACTATTTCCTCTCTTATGCAGTCATTTTCTCCAGGTTTTATCTCCATCTGCCCTGCCCTTCCCCACCTTCCTGGAAGTGCCACGTAGCTCACCGAGGAGAATAATCGACTCACAATAGCAAAGAATAGAGTTCGATTTGTGGCATGGAGAAACGTCTGGGCAAATTTCCTTACACCCTTGCTGCCCCTGCTTACCTAACAGTAAAAATAGGTACTGGTGTGTTAGCTGACTGTAGTGGTTCACATCCTGGAAAAAAAATGTGCTAGAAAATTCCAGTATCTGCTGGAATATTCTGTATAAGAAAACATCAGTCCTGAATGTACGAAAACTTCCAGTACTTACTGGAATGTCATTCTGCATATGAAAACACCAGTCCTATATGTAAGAAAACTTCCAGTACCTGCTGGAATGTTGTAGCCTGTGTAAGGAAACACTCCGGTAGTGTGCAAGGAAACTCCAGTACCCGCTGGAAGTACTCAGGCCCTGGACAAAAGGTATCCCAGTATCTAATAATGTTAATTAAGAAAATCCTTTCCCCTTCCACTTTTAAATCCCTTTCTTCATATCATCCCTTTCCTTCATCTCCTCATCCATTTCTCCTCATCCACCTTGCATGCCCTCTGCCTCCTACTCATCATTCTCTCTTCTTATGCTCTCCTCTCTTTCTCCTCCTACCCTGCCCCTCTTCTCCTCCTCCTCCCCGCTGCCTCTCTTCTTCCACTCCGTCAACTCTCATTTTTCTTCCCTTCCTCATCCGTATTATGTATCAAGAAGAAAAGTCTTCATTCCTCCCCCCACAAGAATAAAAACATATTCATGGAATAACTGAAATGAGGGAAGGATGGAGGGGAGAGAGGTAGGTAGGAAGGGAATGAGGGACAGAAGAAATGAGGGAAGGAGAGAAGAATGGATGGGGGAGGGAGGGAGGGAATTAAAGAAGGGGAGAAGAAGAATGTTAGGAAGTGTTCTATTGAAGAGAAAGAGGGAAAGGAAAAGGAGGGAAGAACGAAAAGAAATAAGGCAGGGAGAGAAAAGGAGAGAGGGAGAGCTGCGTGGGTGAAGTAACAGATGGAGTAAGGGAAGGAAGGAGGGAAAGATAAAATAATAAAATGAAATTATATAAGGTTAGAATTAAAAAAAAAACATGAGAGGGGAGAGAATAGGAGAGGAGAATGTAAGGAAGGATAGACGATAATTAGCTGAGTCACTAATTATCACAAGGTTCTAATGGCTATGTTAATTAGTTGAATCTCCTAGTCACCACAGGGTTCTAATGACTGGCTTTACTGTGACGTAGGGATGTCAAAAAAAAAAAAAAAGTGAAAGTGATCAAGAAGAAAGAAGAGGCAGATAGTGCAAGATAGAACCGACCAGACAGAACTACCCACCAGTGGCAACCAGGCAGACCTACCCAGACAGTGGCAACCAGGCAGACCTACCCAGACAGTGGCAACCAGGCAGACCTACCCAGACAGTGGCAACCAGGCAGACCTACCCAGACAGTGGCAACCAGGCAGACCTACCCAGACAGTGGCAACCAGGCAGACCTACCCAGACAGTGGCAACCAGGCAGACCTACCCAGACAGTGGCAACCAGGCAGACCTACCCAGACAGTGGCAACCAGGCAGACCTACCCAGACAGTGGCAACCAGGCAGACCTACCCAGACAGTGGCAACCAGGCAGACCTACCCAGACAGTGGCAACCAGGCAGACCTACCCAGACAGTGGCAACCGGACAGACCTACCCAGACAGTGCCAACCAGAGAGACCTACCCAGACAGTGCCAACCAGAGAGACCTACCCAGACAGACCTACCCAGACTGCCAACCAGACAGACCTACCCAGACAGTGCCAACCAGACAGACCTACCCAGACAGTGCCAACCAGACAGACCTACCCAGACAGTGCCAACCAGACAGAACCGGGATGAACCCTCCTGGAGACAGAACTCCTGATGATACCAGCACTCACTTACCTAATCTAACTTTTACATTTGTTTGAGAAAGTTTCCAATGCATAGGTAATATCTAGTGTTGGTCTTCCTAAATTCTCCCACCCTTCCTCCTCCTCCTCCTTCACCATCTCCTTATCTTCTTTTTCCTCATTATCACCCTCTTTCTCCTCCTCCTTTCTTCGCTTCCTCCATAACTCCCTCTTCTTCCATTTCACCTTCCTTTACCTCTTCTTCCACTTCCTCTGTTCATGCCTAACTAGGTACTGACAGCTTGTATTAATCTCCAGACGTAACTTGGAACGATTTAGAATTACCTTTCAAAGCTCCAAACCGGAAGTGTGTGTCCGGAAGTGATTATTTCTTCAAAATTTGAGAAGAGCAATTTAGCTATGAAACCTGAAGTGTGTGTGTGTGTGTGTGTGTGTGTGTGTGTGTGTGTGTGTGTGTGTGTGTGTACTCACCTAGTTGAGGTTGCGGGGGTCGAGTCCGAGCTCCTGGCCCCGCCTCTTCACTGATCGCTACTAGGTCACTCTCTCTGAACCGTGAGCTTTATCATACCTCTGCTTAAAGCTATGTATGGATCCTGCCTCCACTACATCGCTTCTCAAACTATTCCACTTACTGACTACTCTGTGGCTGAAGAAGTGTGTGTGTGTGTTCACCTATTTGTGGTTGCAGGGGTCGAATCATAGCTCCTGCTCCTGTGTGACGTGATATTAATTTCTTAGTCGAAATATTTCATCAAGGGAAAAGGTCATTGATGCTGAACGGCTTTTGATCCAGGAATTAGAGATACCTCTTCTTCCCTGGATCAGACCTGATTGCTTTCTCTTTCCCAGACACTTCACGCCAATAATATTATCATCATCATGGGAGCGATAAACCCGTAGGGATTATACAGCTCCTGTGGAAGGGGGGTGGAATGAAAGGCATTTAGGCTTAATTCAGGGAACTGGAGCACAGATCCAATTCCCTAAATCAAGAGCCCCTCACCAGCATCGAGAGTAGTAGTAGTAGTAGTAATAATAATAATAATAATAATAATAATTAGTAATAATAACAATGAAATACTTATTTACAGAAGCAAGAAGGGATCAATTAAGGGTCTCATCATTTTACATATCCCTGTCATATCTCTCACACCTCTCCCACTCTCTCATACCTTCTTCCCTCGCTTCTCTACCTCTTATCTCTCCTACTTCCCTCTCACTCCTCCCTCTCGCCGTCTCTTAAGTGTTTTTAAACTCAGGTAATTTACATAATGAGGCCACAGGCGCTTGCTGGCCAAGTTAAAGTTGGACACTTCGATTATAACCATCAGTTGAGCATGTAACCCTTCAGAGACGACGTGTTAAGATAAGATAAGATAAGATTTCGTTCGGATTTTTAACCCCGGAGGGTTAGCCACCCAGGATAACCCAAGAAAGTCAGTGCGTCATCGAGGACTGTCTAACTTATTTCCATTGGAGTCCTTAATCTTGTCCCCCAGGATGCGACCCACACCAGTCGACTAACACCCAGGTACCTATTTGCTGCTAGGTGAACAGGACAACAGGTGTAAGGAAACGTGTCGAAATGTTTCCACCCGCCGGGAATCGAACCCGGGCCCTCCGTGTGTGAAGTGGGAGCTGTAGCCACCAGGCCACCGGGCCTGTTTTGTACTATGTACTAGCATCTGGTGCTTTATAACAACGTGACTGGTACAATGCAACATAGTGATTTGTGTAACATCTTCCTTTAGTGGAAAAGTGGATAGCATAAACAGTGTTTATTAAGTGATAGTGAGAAGGCAACACTTCCAGCTCGTTGGCCCACTGCCTCCCGGGATCACTACCCACCCCGCTATAAACACCCCCACCCACGATACTCCACCTCACCCACGATACTCCACCACACCCACGATACTCCACCCCACCCACGATACTCCACCCCACCCACGATACCACCACCCACCCTCTCTCTCCTGGTGGGATGACTTCACACAGCAAAATAGCAAGAATATCTACGCTATCTGGCTATTGTCCCAGTAGTTACTGCAGTGTTTGTGGGTATATCACAAGGGACAAAATTCTTCTTAGATGTAACAAGCCTACTTGTTCCAACTACTGCCACACAGATTGCATTCCAGAAGAAGAATTTTGTTGCAGCCAGGTTGAAAATTTCAGAAAATTGAAGGATATCCATAATCCTGTGGTATATGTGGATACAAG
Organism: Cherax quadricarinatus; assembly: GCF_038502225.1. NCBI lineage: Eukaryota > Metazoa > Arthropoda > Malacostraca > Decapoda > Parastacidae > Cherax > Cherax quadricarinatus. The sequence goes on along the minus strand of NC_091337.1, from coordinate 3,673,522 downwards.
CCTGGAGCTACAGGAGGAAGGTTCAGAAGTCCTACCTCAGGGACTCCTGTCCAAAGATCAAGACTGCCATCTTGGGCTGTGTTGTAAAGTTGCAGCTAAGATAATCCATCACAGGGAAGCACTTCATGAGCTCCTCAAATCATTAGATAACCTACAAGCTATTGTAGAAGGCCAGTGCAAGCCTACATCAAGTGATGTAAGCTGCTCAGCTGATGATGACACTATTGACAAAGACTGGAAGTCCCACACTAAGCTTAACTCAGGGGTAAACAACTGGTGGAATTCTGTCATCGCTAAGGTCCCACAGACTGAGTTCAAAACACTACCTTTGGGAATTCTAACACAATTCCTCTGACCACCACAGAGGGAACAAATCCTCTTCCCAGCAACGAGGGAAGCCTTGGATCTGTTAATTCTCCTACACCTGACATCTCTGCTTCAGCCACTGCCAGTCCACTTGACAGTGCACATACCATCTCTGATCCTACACCTGTCAGCACACCTGCCGACACTTTTCCAGAATTTGGTAGCAGTGCTTCATCAGCAAGTTCTGAGCCAGGAGTTTCTCCACCAGAGATTGGTGCAGTTAATGATCAGGGAACTATCACTGCACCTGATCACCTACTGTGCCAAAGTACGAACAGCAGGGACACATCTGTCAGAACTGGCAGAGGATGGGGCAGAGGACGTGGAAGAGGACGTGGAGGAGGAAGACATCTACAGTCGTCTCACCCTCCACTAACACAGTTCCAGCGGCAGAATCTGAGGACAAATCTGCAAAACACAGGAGGTGCAACAAATCCTAGTCCACCCTCCCAGGCACCTAGACTGCTCTCGCTGTCACCGGAAGGGGCACACTGCCAACAACTGCCTGCTAGATACCAGGTGTAATTACTGCTACAAGAAAGGACATCAGGAGGACCAGTGCCGGAAGAAAAAGGAACTTGACAGACAGGGCTACCTGTTTAGAGACCTGTTCTCAGAACAAACCAGCAGGATCTCTGAATTGGTGAACACACTCACACGTCACCCACTTAGCTACTCCTATCCCAGCCCAGCAGGTGGGATTGTGCCTTATACAAGACCACAAACCTACATCCCTGCAGCTGCCTCAGTACCCTACCTCTCTCAAGGGCAGGCACCTTACATTCCCTACACACCCACCACTTCATCATGAGGAGCCAGTCTATCAGCATCCTGTCGGCCAACATTAGAGGTTTCATTACTAATGTTGGAGAGCTCACACATAGTTTTGTGAACACTCGACGTCCCAACATGATAGCTGTTGTTGAAACATTTTTGGATGACAGGACTCCAGAAAATTTTGCAAGAATTGCTGGCTACACCTCATGGATGAGAAGAGACAGGCAAAGGCAAGGAGGTGTTGCTGTGTGCTTCTCTAAAAGTGTTCATGCCCAGCACATTGATGTTGCCACCCCTACACATCTTGAAATGATGTTCTTCAAGCTCTGTATAAACACTAGTACCTCTGTACTAGCATGTGCAATGTACAGACCTCAGTGGCAACATGCAGACCCCATCAACTTCCTAATGGAAAATATTGACTCCCTTCTGCTACAACACAACTGTCAACATATTATAATTGTTGGTGACCTCAACCAGCACCTTATACAGAGGGACTTTGATGACCTTCTTGCAGTGTTTGACATGAGAAACTTTGTTGATTTCCATACTCATATCTCTGGCTCCTCCCTTGACCCAGTAGTGAGTGATCTGGCAGAAGGCATAGTCACTTGTCAACCCCTCGGCTACGTTGGATCGTCTGACCACAAGGTTGTTTTTACGACACTTAAGATCCCAACAGAACGAGGTGAGGAGTCCACACGCACAACCTGGCTATGGGAAAGAGGTAATTGGCCAGCCCTTTGCTCTGAGCTCGCCACCACCGATTGGAATGCCCTTCTACAAGGGGATGTTGACAACCAAGTGAAAGCCTTCACTGGACACATCCTTAATCTACAACAAGAACACATTCCTCACCGGCAATATGTGACAAAGCCTACAGATCAGCCTTGGTTTGGCTTTCGTTGTAGAGAGGCTGCTACTGCTAAGTACAAAGCATGGCGAAGGTATAAGAGACATCCTACCACCTATAACAGGAACTTGCACACGCAAGCCTGTAGGCATATGGGTGATGTTCAAAAGTGGGCCATTGCTAAATGAGAGGTGGACACTAAAAGAAAGCTAGCATCAGGTAGGGTAGGCTCCAAAACCTGGTGGTCCCTCGTCAAGGACAGACAAGGTTATCTGCCTGATGAACTTATTCCACCTCTAAATTGACAGGATGGGACCACCTCTACTAGTAGTCAAGAGAAGGCGGACCTCTTTGCTGAACACTTTGCTACCAAAATGCAAGTTCCTGATCCAGCAAGGGACCCTCCTTGGCTAGCTGCAAGAACTGTGTCAAAACTGTCAGTGGTGACAAGGCAGGAGGAGGTGCATTTCCTTCTTAAATTGCTTGACCAAGAAAAGGCTGTGGGCCCTAGACAAGTTGAGCCCAAGATTGTTGAGAAGATGTGCAGACCAGCTAGCAGCACCTCTAACTCGCATCCTTCAGCACTGCCTAGTACAGTGTAAATGGCCCTCTCTATGGAAAGAGGCAAATGTAGTCCCTGTTCACAAAAAGAAGAGCAGAGCAGAAATCAGCAACTACAGACCAGTGTCACTCCTGTCAATCACTGGTAAGATCCTTGAGACAATAATCTCAAGACAAATGACAGAGTTTTTTGACTACCACTCACTACTTTGTGATCGTCAATATGGCTTCAGGAAAGGTTACTCTGCTGCTGATCTGTTATTAAACCTCTCCACTAAGTGGCACCAGTCACTGGATGAATCCAAAGTCAGCTGTGTGGTAGCACTGGACATTGCTGGCGCTTTCGATCGGGTGTGGCACCAGGGCCTCTTAGCAAAACTTCAAGCACTGGGAATTGCAGGCTCTACGCTATGTCTCCTCAGTGATTACCTTCATGGTAAATCTCTAAGTGTAGTTCTCAATGGAACGGAATCAGCAAGACATCCTATTGGGGCAAGTGTTCCACAAGGAAGCGTGCTGGGTCCATTGTTATGGAATGTCTACTTCAACGACCTTCTTCATCTCATCCCAGAATCACATACATATGCAGACGGATGTACACTGACATTAACTTATCCAAGAGAAGAAATGCCAGCTGCTCTAAGCTACATCAATCACCAGGCGAGAGCTATATCAGCTTGGGGAAATAGATGGTAAGTAACATTTGCACCTGAGAAAACGCAAATGATGATCGTCTCTAGGCACCATGATGGTAATGCTGGTGCAGTAGTAAGGATGAATGGGAGGGTGTTGGCACCTGGAGAAGAAGTTGATATCCTTGGGGTGAAATTTGACTCCAAACTAACCATGAAGAACCATGTTGTAAATCTTGCAAACAAGGCAGCCAGGAAGCTTACAGCACTTAGCCGTATCTCGCATCTGCTTGACAGGGGTTGCAAGATCCTGTACGAGGCACAAGTACGCTCACACCTTGAGTATGCTCCACTTTTCTCGTTTGCCTGCCCCCCCCCCTCTCATCTGCGACTGCTTGACAGAGTAGAGAACAGAGCAAGACGTCTCATCTCTCGCCTGGACCCATCTTGGATAGATCTGTCATTTCAGCAGAGCCTTCAACATAGGAGGGATGTGGGAGGCCTTACTGTTATGTACAAGGCCAATATTGCCAAAATACCGCACTTGGATCCACTTCGAGGACAGCGTGAAACAAACTTTTATGCCACAAGACGGGCAGAAAGCAGCAACTTCACTCTGGCTGTACCCTTCTTCAGAACTTCACTCCATCTGAGATCCTATATACCCAGGATGACTCGAGTATGGAACACATTCGTACAGCGTAATGATGTCAACGAGATAAAGTCAGTTGATCAAATGAAAATGCTGGCCCACAGATGGCTCCAACTTCATCCTGTTCCGTACTTGTATGTCTCGTAACAATAAAAATTGCTTTCAAATGAGCTGATGTAGGTAACAGCTCTTAGCTTGCCAATAAAGTTAGGAATCCTTAACCTGTAAATAGCTTGTCTAATAAAGCTAGGGATCCTTAACCTTGTCAAACCCTGTGTAAAAAAAAAAAAGAGAGAGGGAGGTGATTGTTTTAGGTTAAGATCAAGGCGGTGGTACCACACCACTGCTGCTTCAGATTTCTTCTTCCTTCAGATTTCTTCTTCTTCAGATTTCTTCTTCCTTCAGATTTCTTCTTCTTCAGATTTCTTCTTCAGATTTCTTCTTCAGATTTCTTCTTCAGATTTCTTCTTCAGATTTCTTCTTCAGATTTCTTCAGATTTCTTCTTCAGATTTATTCTTTAGATTTATTCTTCAGATTTATTCTTCTTTAGATTTATTCTTCTTTAGATTTATTCTTCTTTAGATTTATTCTTATTCAGATTTATTCTTCTTCAGATTTATTCTTCAGATTTATTCTTCAGATTTATTCTTCAGATTTATTCTTCTTCAGATTTATTCTTCTTCAGATTTATTCTTCAGATTTATTCTTCAGATTTATTCTTCTTCAGATTTATTCTTCTTCTTCAGATCTATTCTTCTTCAGATCTATTCTTAAGTTTTAGTATTTCTCCTACATCCTTGGTTATTTCACCGACAGGTTTAACATACACTTCAAAAAGCATATATGCACACTTGATCCTCTTTCTGTTAGGTTTGAAACTCACCTTCAGTTTGTCATGCCCTCATTTTCAGTCTCCATTGTTGGCAAAACTCGCAGAGGTCATACTCTTCGTTAGTCTTCTCTTACATTTCACTTTCACTAGAGCAAGCGTGTTTAATGCATTCGTTGCTTGCATTATGTGACGAAGCGGGCATTTACACCTGACGAATGAAGGATATTATTCAATTATATTTGTTCTTTTGAAGTCAAAACAACATCGGAAATTGAAATGTGTCTGGAAAACATTCCTGTAATTCAAAATATTTTTAATTCTAGTACTAAACAGACTCTAAATTAATAAAGAATTGGAGAAAAGGATGGGGATTGCGGGGGTATTAAAATGTATTTTATATCAACATTTTAAATGTAGATATCAGTATCAACATTTTTTATACAGTGCATTAACTGTGAAGACGCTAGCGTCAGCTCCGAGGAACGGTACAACTGCGATGATTGAAGAAAATTTAAGACTTTTCATACTGCTGAAGCAACATCTGACAGTGACTGGCATTAATGGCGAGGATTCTGCCTCGCCTCACTACATTCTGAAATAAATAAATCTTTATATTCAATGAGCTATACCAGACTAGGTGAAGATTCAGTGGAACGTGTGTCAAAGTTGTTAATTTTACTGCGGCAGCCGTTTTATCATTGACAGTGTGATTGATATTTTTAATCAGGGAGAAGTGATAAATCCGTAGGGGTCATATAGTTCTGGGGAATGAGACGCATTCAGATTTGACTGAAGGAAGGGGAAGACAAGCCTGGTTCAATGGACCATAGATCAGTGAACCCTCACCGACATCAAGAACTGTTGGAAGAAAGTGAAGCCGATTTATCTACAGATGTTTGTTATGAAGGAGCACACCCGCTTGATCGTTGACGTGTCTTGCGATCCTGCTGCCTTGCCAAGACAGAAAAGTCGATAATTTCCCAATAACTGAGGATGATGCATGCTAATGTAGCCTACATTTCCTGGCTCCTTTCACTGAACATTTAAATGATCTGGGCACAAAACTTCAAAGAGAAATTTGATTTATGATTTCCTCACTTACCAGAAGTTATGAAGGTGTAGAAGCCTTTTTTAAGCTAAGGGTAGACTTACTTGGGGAGCCTTTTTGAAGACAGAGCTCGAGGTTCTGAAAGAGGACTTGTAGGGTGGCAGGCTGGTAAACTGGGCTGGTATATCCCTGAGGGGCTGGAAGTCTGAGTCATTGGTAAAAGCTGGACTTTTGTTTTAAAAGTAATATTTTATTGGGCCGAGTACTAAGTTACATTGTCATTTCAATGTCAACTCTGTCTCCCTTAATATTAATTTCCCCCTTTTATATTTCAGTAAATATCGCAGAGGAGAGTTTGTTAACTTTAACCATGATTATCTTTAATTATTTTCCTAATTGGTATTATGATCGAGTGTTACAAGTGACTAATACTTTTATATCTTGGTTTAATGGGAGAGTTTTAAAGACGTCCCCTTTAGGGGATAGTGAGGGTTGAAGGGATAAATAACCCTTGCTCGTCCTCGTTATCTTTCAACAGTTTTTTATCAGCTTTGTGATTCCCCGGCCGCCTCATGTCCAGGGATCTCTCCAGACATAATCTCCACCTGAAGATCATTAGACATCTGTGTGAAGATCTAGCCCCACTTAATTACTATAGCTACCAATGTTACATCTTTACCGGCTGAAACCTCCATTGATACATATAATGACTAAGGATTTTATGTGCTTTCCAAAACTTCCGCAGTATGCAAAAGATGCGCGATTGTTGTTGGATATTATCGTATTTGCCAAGTTATAAGGGGTGGAAACCGCTAAACCCAAAAGGATCACACAGCTCGTGGGGTATGGGAGGTAACCAGGTTTAATCCAAGAAAGCGGAAGGTACTTCCAATTCCGAGCGGTGGACAGGTTTTTCATTTTCCGTGTACCTCCAGTTCTTTGAATCAAGAACCCGTCACCTCATTAGAACGGTGTTTTCGTTAAATATACTAACATTATAACAGAGTCTGGGCAAGTAGCAGCCACTGGCGTCCAGTATTACAATCAACTGTGTCTACTGATACAAATGCGAATGTGACAGCTATTGACTTTGTTGCTGGTCATCCATACATCACCGCTGGCATACTGGAGGAATCAGTTGATTCTATTTGTAAATTGGTTGGAGAATATGTTATGCATGTTTATAAATAACTTGTCGAATGTCTGATAGTTGAGGACTCTGCATTCCGTTCATGCTAGAACAATAATTCTCTATGACATTCATAGTTACCATCTCTCCGGAGAGCTCATCAGTCTCCAAACAGTGGACAGACGTAGTTATATAACAGATGTGATTTCACTTCAGATCCTGATCATTCGTTACTATAGAAAGGTGCGGAACGAGACACTTGTGCAAAACCTGGGAATCTTTAGTGAGGAAACGCTTCGTCATACACTGGGTTCTTCAGTCCAGTACAGAGAAGAACGGTGCTCGATGGGGAGAAGCTTAAGGTAATTAGTCCTTCAGCGTGGAGTTGATGTATTCAGTCTATCAGTCTTGAGAAACTTAAAACATATGCCTGGAGAAGTGACTTATATACTGCAGTCAGTTTTTCATACTATTTACATCACAATATAGAAAGTAAATCTGCCTTAATGTACTAATATTATTATTATCATTATTATTATTATTATTATTATTATTAATTCGAGGGAGGTATAAAAAAAACCATAGGGGTTGCACATCATTGGGGGAATGGGAGTTTAATCAGGTTGAAATCAAGAAAAGAGATGAGTACCTTTAATTTCTTAACTCACGGACCTTTCACCTTCTCTTCCATCTTGATGGTGAAGAGTCGAAACCTGAGGAAAAATAAGACTATTGTTGCAGATCTGATAACATAAACTTGTTTTCAATGAACGGGGATAACATGGCTCGGTGGATTCACTTTTTTACCCTCAGTGGCTTTTCATGAAGTGGAAGTATCAATCGCGGATGTTGTACGTGAATTTGGAAGCGGAGATGAGATGCTCAGCCTCCGAAAAGATTCTTCCGAATATGAGAGAGGCTGCTGAACGACAGAGACTACAAAGTGTTACAATGAACGTTGCAGTCCGACTGCAATGTTATGTTTCATGAGTTCTTGCATATTCTTACTGTTGTTTCTCAGTCACAGTAACTGCTGCCGTTTAACAGGCGTGCTACTGCTGTAATACGCGCTTCACGAGACGTTATTTCAAGTTAGTTCAGTCTATACACAAATAACCCACATATAGGAGAGAGGAGCTTACGACGACGCTTCGGTCCGACTTGGACTTATTACAAAGTCAGTGTATATTCGTACAGTAACTCTGCTTCCTCCTTTCAAGTTTGTCAGTTGGTACATTTTTATTTTCATGAAAGAGAATGGGCGACTCTCCGATTTTTTTTATAGCAAGAAAGTCGACGTTGATCTTCCATGTAGTGACGCTTTCCTTGACACCTTTGTTCACACCTTAACTTATTGTCCAGCTCATGCTCTCTAAGTTTTTTCCACATCCCTCTTTTCTCTTCCCATTGCTCTCTTTTCTCTTTCAGTTTTTCTTTCTCCATCTACCTCTATGGCTGACTCTTTTCCTCACCCTCTCCCACTTAATTATTCTTCCCCTCCCTCCCTCTCTCTCTCTCTCTCTCTCTCTCTCTCTCTCTCTCTACGTCTGACTGCCTTCACCTTCTCTTCTCCCTCTTTTTCTTTCTACCTTTTTCCCTCTCAAGGGAGGTGCCTCGATGCTAATCAAGGGCTATTAATCCAACGAACTGGACCTTCTCTCCCCTTCCTAGCATCGAACGTGATTGCATCCTATGCGACCCCTACGACTTTAGCGCTCCCCCCTTTACAATAATTTCTTTCTTTCCCCTTACCACTCCTCCTACTTTCACTACCTCTCCCATCCCTCTGTCACTCCCACTTACTCTCCCTATTCCTCTACACAGTCTAAACTCCCCTTGTCCAAAGTCCTTAACACGCTATGCGGTGAGTAGGGACCCCCAAATTGGCCAAAACCAATTTCCTTTATTGACTGCGCTATGCAACCGACAGACGCAGTTGGCTGTGATTTGATTGTGTCACAGCAACATGCGTTAAAAAAAATACAGAAACAAAGGAATTTTCCCTTGGAAAAAAAATGAAACTCAATTGTAACTGCAGCGAGTTTGTGATACAAAGTGAAAACCGATTTACACGAGAATGCCCCCCAAAAAAGATGAAAGGGATATGGAGAGGATGCGGAAGGCACATTAAAGCGAGGATACGATACCTTTACTAATTATAGGTTGGATGGTAGAAAAGCACATAGATCCTTCGTCCATCACGGATAATAGGTCGTACTGATTTCACATGCAAGTCTAACTACAAACATGAATTATAGGGCGAAGTGCACCAGATGTAGCAAAAAATTAGCTACAATGCACTGATAAGGGTCACTTTCTACAAAGCACTGATAGAGGTCACTTTCTACCTAATGACCAGGCCTCAATATCACCTGGTTATTGAGGTTTGAGTACCAGTAGCTTACAAGTAGGATAATGAGTTAGGGGAGGCTTACCCATGGTTTTAACTGAATGCTATATGATATCTTTATTTTTCCTACTGAAGTCTCTCATCTCAGACTGACGGATTCCAACCCTGTGTTGAATTGGACCTGCCTCGCATGGGTCAGTAGACCTGCTGCAGTGTTCCTTCTTTCTTATGTTCTTATGCCTTTTGGTTTGAAACACACTGCTGATATATGCTTTTTGATTAAAAAAAAAATACCATTTTCCATTGCATAGTAGACGATCATCAGAAAGGAGGTGGAACACCTTAACGATAACCGGTGTAGGTTTAGCAGCCAGAAATCCTGATAGACGAACCAACATGAGTTCAGTTTCAGAATAAATTAGATTTTGCCACCGAAGCTACAAAATTATTTTCCCCATAACCATTCTGCAGACAGAACAACAGGATATGGATATACAAAAGACCTAGAAGCTAAAAAAAAAAAAAAAACGTTAAAAGGAATACATTTAAGTATAGATCATTTACATAGTACAGTATATCTGTTGCAAGCAAATTTATTATTATCGTTTCTGTAATATACCAAAACTCAAGGAAGTACTTAAGATATTTGCATCCTCAGTCTGTGTACCTTATAAGATGTTCGGTAACTGTGCTTATCAACGTTCATGTTATCACAGAGGGTTGTAGATCAACTTGTACTTTTAACTACATTCCTATGATATTAAAATTCACTATTTAATTCTCTCGTAATATTATTTTAGTACTTGACACAGTATAAAAGTATATACCATTTCTTTTAAAAAAAATTTTCTTTGGCTAATTTATCAGCTTCATCAGGTAGGAATAATTTAAGAGATAAAATCCGTAAATCTGACTTTTAAAGGATTCATACCTGACTTTGCAAATTGAACATTATAAGAGTCATTATGCAAGTCAGATATATTTGATGATGACATACAATTAGCAATCATCAAGAGGTTAGGTTAATAGTCATGAATACCTCTAGTACGTTAAGAAAAGTAAACATCTCAGTTGCAATAATTCTTATCAGAGGAAATGGCAATAGGAGCAGCTGTAGTCCTGCCAGTTGACTCAGCAGAAGATACTGGTGACGGTGGACTGCATTACCTTGCACCTCGCCAGAAGACAGTTTACAAGTTGAATAAAAAGGCACTGCTCCTGTAGTTGAAAATTGATAATCACACACACACACACACACACACACACACACACACACACACACACACACACACACACACACACACACACACACACACACACACACACACACACACACACACACACACACACACACACACACACACAGGGGGGGGGGAAAGACTGTACACAAAGCCAGGACGAGTTAACCAAAGTAACGGAATAGTTAAAAAAGTGTATACTAAAACTGAACCTGAGGAAATGCAAAACATTAAATATTTGCTCAGGGAATATGAGACCTGACTCAGTTTACCATCTGGGTGACGTTATTTTATTGCAAATTTCGACGATACAGCTCAATTTCAAGCATTTTCTGACAAACCTCAACTTTTAGCTAAGATATGCGTAGATGCTATTTGAAAATAAATATGATATGACTTACTTTCCCATAAAACGCTTTATAGAAAGACTTACGAAACTGACTTTGCTACGAGAGTGTAAACTACAGGTGACATCCGGGGCCAAGGATGTAAGATGAATGTCAGAAAAAGTCAGGGAAAATTGAAAACTATTGAGTATTTGAACAAGTTGAGTATGTAACTGACCTAGAAAATAATATGAGGTTAAAACTATGCAAGAGTACAAAATTAAATACGTATGAGATAGTCTATCTACCTGATAGACCATATCAATCAACAAAAGTAATTGTCGGGCTCAGGAATTGTAGCTCAACCCCAGCAAATTCTGATACAAATGGCATATTGCCAACAATATTGAAGAAAATATGCACTTTACAGACCAAGATTTCACAGCTTCTTCAAGTTGTGACTTGATTAAGTTCTAACAGAGCGAAACGTTGTTCTAAAAAGACTTGTTATACAGTCTACAAATTGACTTAGGTAAATGCAGCTCTATAAATATTGCTAAATACAATCAGAAAAGCATGTCTATATTAATATAGCAAAAAAAAAAAAAAAAAATAGAGCATGATAAGTACAGCTAGAAAAATATAACTGGATAAATACAGGTAGATAAAAACAGCTAAAAAATACAGCTAGATGAGTACAGCACGATAAGTACAGCAAAAAATACAGCTACATAAATTCACCTAGATAAATACAGCTACATAAATACAGCTGCATAAATACACCTAGATAAATACAACTAGATAAATACGGCTAGGCAAATGCCACACGAAATTATATAAAAAATACACAAGTTCGTCTGCCATCATTGTGTTACTTCGCTGGTTGGTTCCGCTGGACGTCAGAAAACCTTAAAGAATTCAAAGGTACTCTTGTCGACCGTGTCTGTAAAAATCTCGACCGAAAATAAGTCTAGATGTGGTTGAAATGTCTTGATTAAATGAAGGGGATAAAGCCCCCCGCTGTCGCAAGCTCTTTGGTTTGGTAATTAGTTCAGTATGTTTAGACATATTTAACATTAGATATGCTAAGGGAGAAGGGAGCAGGAAGAGACTGGTGGAGGGGTGTAGAAAATGATAGAAAATAGAAAAAGTAGTGGAGAGATGAATTTGTAATATTATTGTTGCTATTCTTAGTAGTAGTAGCATTAATAATAATAATAATAATATATATTTTTTTTCAACAAGTCGGCCGTCTCCCACCGAGGCAGGGTGACCCAAAAAAGAAAGAAAATCCCCAAAAAGAAAATACTTTCATCATCATTCAACACTTTCACCACACTCACACATTATCACTGCTTTTGCAGAGGTGCTCAGAATACAACAGCTTAGAAGCATATACGTATAAAGATACACAACATATATTATTATTGACAAGTATTCACTAAATCTTCAGTTCATGGATTCTCTTTTACCTTCCTGTTGCCCGACAGGATCAGTGTCGACTGTATCTTTTTTTTTTAAAGCAGTGGATTATTTTAACTTACTGTAGTTCCCTCATATCTGGTATTCATCTGCACGTTCCTTGGAATCTGATCACTGCAATAGCCGCTGTGTGCTGAAACGTCGCATTAATACAGATATCCAGGTGATGTGTGTCTTATTATATATAAAAAAAAGCCTTTGTCTATTGTGTTTATTCAGTGAGTATTTTGCATGTCCTGGTCATGTCTCCGTATATTCTCTGTTCTTCCCTTATTAAATGGTTGAGTTCGTGTAATCCTTCGTTAGTAATTCTTTTAATCTGTACTTTTATTTTTTTCTGTATTGTTACCAGTCTGGTAACATAACATTATACCGATTTGATTTTCTTTATATGCTTTACTTTTGTGGGTTCTACGCTTGATTCTCTTACTTTTATTGTAGCTAAAAATTGAAGTGATTTTTGGTTCAGGTTTCTAAAGCCATTCTTATATTTTTCAGCTTGGTATAAACCCCAATGTTATTCAGTTCACGTATACTTCGTTGCTGTGTGGTGTGTGTGTGTGTGTGTGTGTGTGTGTGTGTGTGTGTGTGTGTGTGTGTGTGTGTGTGTGTGTTTATGTATTTCCATAGATGTGTGATATTGTGTGCGTATGTGAAGGCGTGTGTTACAGTTTGTCAAAGGCACCGTCGATAGACACTTTGCCTGTTTTGTGTTATCAAAGTCACTTGTCGATAGACACTTGCTCTGTTGTATGTTGTACTCACTCTAATAACGTTATAAAGAAATTATCTTAAGTCTCAATAGCTCGTTTGTATTTCTCTCAGTCTCTCTCCCATCTGTTACTCCTGGACACCTTCAGAACTTGTCTTTGTCTTCCCTGACTGTGCCCTAGAGAAATATGCAAGTTGTGATCATCTCTCCTTTTGATACATGCGACGCTAGCGGCGTAAGATCTATTTTTCGAAGTCCTTTCTAAAAGTTCCTGGAAGTATGAGACATTGTTGCATCCCAACATCATACTTACGAATGATTATTAATGCAATTATGAGGTGCTGCTGTACGCATAATGTTCATATATCTACTAGGGATTAGGGGGGGGGGTAATCAGGTTTGATTTGATCCAAGGAAGGAGAAAGTGGCTTCAATTCCTTGAAGCAAAAGCCTTTTACCAGTATTAAGGCACACTCTTCCCCTCCATGAAGGGCTCTATGAAGACAGATGTTCACAGAACCACTATCACACTATCCTCTTCAAAAACTCCTTACTCCTATATTCTCGCCACACACACACACACACACACACACACACACACACACACACACACACACACACACACACACACACACACACACACACACACACACACACACACACCCGAGGCACGCACATACTACTATCAGTGCTACCTCTGGAATTACGGTTTCAACCACCGCTCCTACCACTGCTGCTACCACAACTACCACTACCAACACTGCTGCTCTGGAAGCCACTACTACAAAAGAATAAGAAGACATAACACCGTGACTGGAACATTACACAAATAACTCGCACAAAGGAGAAAGAAACTTAAGATGACGTTTCGGTCCAACTTATACATTTAACTAGTCACACACTAACATACTGCTGCTACTACTACTACTACTATTCCATAGTTACTATCGCTGCTGCATGTCTACTATTACTACCACTGATACTACCAGTACTATTTCTATAACCATCGCATCCACAATTATCACTACCGTTGCCTCTGCTTTCCTTAATGCCACAGCTTGTGTAACAATTACTACAACTACCAGCATTAGTGTTGAAACTATTCCTACCATTATTACTACCAGCACTCAAACTTCTAGCCCTCACCCAACCCTCATCTAGCCTCACCCAACCCTCATCTAGCCTCACCCAGCCCTCATCTAGCCTCACCCAACCCTCGTCTAGCCTCACCCAACTCTCGTCTAGCCTCACCCAACCCTCGTCTAGCCCCACCCAACCCTCGTCTAGCCCCACCCAACCCTCGTCTAGCCTCACATATCGTACTTGATCCCCTCCTGCGTATCCTCTCTCATCCCCTCAAGAGCGAGGGTGTTAAGTGGCCAGCCAGCCCAGACTGACTCTAAGTCACGTACTTCCAGTTCATCCTCTCCAAAGTTGACTTCATCCAGTTTTTACGACACTTTTCGCCTCATCGGGATGATGAGAGACATCAGAGCTTTGCATGGTCGAGAGGGAGTCGGTGGTCAGAAGCGAATGTCTACCCTTTGCTGAAGTTTCCTGATAATATGGAATTTATGTAGAGGCCGTGTATGTGTATGTGTTCCTTTGCTTTAATACATGCATCAGTAGCGTTGTGGACTCTTGACTCTCAGTAAAACAGGGATTCCTGAAACTTGAGCAACTGTATAAACAAGTAATGAGAATAATTCTAAACTGCCATAGAACTTACAAAGTTTGTAAAACATGATTTCAACCGAACTTACCGTCCATCGGTAACAGAGTAAGATAATTTGACATCATTATCAAAGGAACAATGAACGGTTGTGTCAGAGAAAATATGGGAAAATAAACTGCATAAGACCTAAATTATTATGTGATTAAACTTGAAAAACATTTTAAACCAAGAAAGCATTATCTTTTATATAGTTTTGGTACTGTATTAAGGTTTTCATTTGTTCCTGTGTGTTGGGATCCGCACACCAGTCTTGTTTATCATGATTATCGGTCGCTGGAGTTTCTAGGGGTTTTCTTTATATGGTTATCGCTTACTAAAGCTTCCTTTTTCTCTTATTCATTACTATCACTTGCTAGAGTTTTCTAATTTTGAAGACAAATAAGTCACAATACCGTCGCTGGAATAAACTATAATACACTCTTTGGAGAGGAAACTTGACGATGTTTTGATCTCTTCTGGGCTATTATTTGTAAATTTCTTCTGCATCAAAACAAATGTATATGTGATGCATTTATACTTCCCCCCCCCACATTTAATATTGATGTGGTGATCGAAATATGTTATTTTACTTTTAACCTGTGTTTTAAACCCACAGAGACATTCCTTCTGTTGGCATCTCATAGTGTAATATCTGTTTTTCAGTGTTAGAAATTGACTTAATACTAATACAAATTTGAATGGGTACCATTTCATGTTTACACAGAAGGGCATGAAAGAGCTGATAAACTGGCGTGAGTTTAGTGACGGAGGCAAGTTAGGAATTAATGAATCTGTGTAGCATTGCAAGAGGATTGCATTAGATGGAAGCATTTGCGTATGGCAAGACAGGTGCAAATAGACGAGTAGAGACTGTGATGGCCATGATTGTTTGAATTACCTGTATGTATTTGACAGATTGATGTAGCATCTCCAGGAGGAAAGACTGTACAGTAAAAGGAATAAAGAATAAACAGTAGCAAAAGTCAGTGACAGAATTAATTCTTGTAAGTTTAAGAACAATGTAAGCATGTCATAGCTAAGGCTCTTAGCATTTTACAAAAATTTCTAAGATTTGCTGTATCAAGTTAAGATAACTGTAAAATATGTGATACCTGCATAATGAAACTTCGAAGAATATATCTGACAACGCTAAGGACGGTGTTTGTCTATATATATATATATATATATATATATATATATATATATATATATATATATATATATATATATATATATATATATATATATATATATATATATAAATAAATCAGATGGGAGTAGAATGAAATTAGTTCTGAGCTTATCACAACCACGTATGTCCTCACATCATGTAACATACCCGGTGCTACTGTTTGTAGGATTGTTGGCCCACTGGATAAGAGTCGTGGATTCTGACTTGCTTCCTTCGAGGCGGGCAAACATAACACGTGTTCAGTCCCCGGCTAGCCGCAGTTTGTTAATTGCATAAAAACGACCATATAACCTCAGTCACGTGAAATATTATTTCTCCTGACATACAAAATACCCCCAGTACAGCCGGATCATCAGTGCTAGAAGTTAACTCTAAAACTAATATAGGGTAAATAATGGAGTAAGTCGTCAAGTGGGATTCCTAAGAACTTCATAAAATAACTTGATAACTTGACACTGTGGGTGAAATGCCGTAAAATTAAGATTTTCGCTGCTTAAAGTGAATGAATTACAACTAACCCACGTAGATAAGTATAGATTGAGGGAGGAGGGAGGGAGGTGGTGAAGACTTTGCCTATTGCATCTCGAGACTCAAGACGCTTACGTCTTACTTCGCCAGCGTCTATTTAATTACAGCTGGGCTGAATCCGTCATTTGTAAGTTTAGTCCCGGCCTTGAATAATCAAGCAGGGAGCATGGCGTCCCCCGCCTCACTCTGTATGCTGCAGGGGGAAATTCCAGAGTTTCTTGGTGGATAATTAGAGCTGAGTTTGTGATTTGTTGAGCGAATTCGGAGCCAACAAAATGCTTCTAATCCCCCAGCCCCCCCTTACTACATCCCTTGGAGAGTGTGCGCATGCGTGCGTGTGTTTGTGTTGGTTACCGGTTGTAAAAGACATTGTCGACAAACACTTGGCCTAAATAAGAAAGTTGTCTTCGTGGTGTGTGTGTGTGTGTGTGTGTGTATGTGTATGTGTATGTGTGTGTATACTCACCTATTTATGAGAACATAGAATCATTCAGTAGGCCTATTTCAAAAACAAGGAAATGCAAGCAATTGTAAGGCTAAGTATAGCCATGATTTCCAAAACTTAGTCTTAGTCATTGTGACCTGTGAAGTTATATGTTGATGTCCGCTATGTGCGCTGATCGCTTAAGGGATCATCATCAGGGCACTCAGACCACGTCTTTCATCTCAAATAAAGCCTTCATTATTGTTACTAAAAGCACCTAAGGTGTTTGCTTGTTTGCTTCTATGACTTCTGGCAGAGTTCATCTTATGTACATCACCTTAGCATAAGGTTCTGTTCGTTTTATGGAAGGATTCCTTCAAGATCTCCGAGAACTATTTACAAAATAAAGCTCTCCTGGAGGAGGATGGCATTGGTAGATGCTGGGAGGAGTGTGCAGCGTTGCCTGTGGATATTGCAGGACACAAGTGGAAGGCATGACTTAAGCAGGGCAGGCAGCACACCGCACCAGGAAGTCTGTCTGCTGGTACTCAAGGTGTTTGGGTTGGTCGTGCTGGCTGGGGTACACGACGTATCCTTGCAGATGCCGAAATGAAAGAAAATGAAAATCGTTATCACTTACCCTGAATCATAGCAGGCCTAGCCATGGCCCGTCGAGCCATGGCCGGTCGAGCCACAGAGCGTACAGCACGACCACGAGCCACCACGGGACGTGCATGTCTGTGCACTACTGTGACTCTCCTGTGCAGGGGGTAGTAGTAGGGCCGGTACACAGGTAACCACCACCAGATGGGACTAATGTGAGCCACGCTGCCTGCGTGGAAGTAGCCAGGGTGGGTGTAGACCACCATCGACATCGCTAAACACACTAGCAACACAGTACAGATAACAAACACCACCACCCCTACGATGAAGGCCTGAGACTCGCTCGTAACTTTAAACATCGTTTTAGAAAACTGAATAAATAAAATACTGAATTTCCATGAGCATGTTGAGAAGCTTACCTTTTGAAAGGCAACCAACCATAGCTGAGGAACTAATACCACAACATTGTTATTGTATATGTACCCCAGGTCTAGAACCAAAGAGCCTATGGATAGGACGTCGAAGGCCCATGGAGTGGCCGGCGAGGAGCCTAAGATCTCAC
>NC_091337.1:3608040-3643040 GCF_038502225.1 Cherax quadricarinatus | reverse complement strand
TAAGTTTTTTTTTTTTTTTTTTTTTTTTTTTTTTTTTTTTTTTTTTTTTTTGCTATATCCAGTACTAGATTCTCTCAGTTGTTACTTCCTTATATCTTCACATTTATCATTAAGGATATCTACAAAATACTATGTAACAGCATTCCAAATCCCGATTATTCAGAATTCTGTTAAAATATATATTATAAATATAAGTTTAGCAGCTGTGTGAGACAGTACAGATATGTGCATATATGTCAGTGACATTGTTGGATAATATGTATTGTAGGTGCCCTGGGGAAAGTGTGTGTGTGTGTGTGTGTGTGTGTGTGTGTGTGTGTGTGTGTGTGTGTGTGTGTGTGTGTGTGTGTTGTGGACGCTCCAGTGACTTATATATATATATATGCATATATATATATATATATATATATATATATATATATATATATATATATATATATATATATATATATATATATATATATGTATGTATATAAGACGAACTGCAACAAAAAAAAGCTGACAACTTTTTTGTAGCAGATTTCTTGGTGGAAAGACAGTCACATACGGACACAAATATAAACAATGAGTGGAAACAAAAAAAATAACGAACAGCCTTTGTCCGTACCTTTGTTTCTGGTACAGTTCACAACTGCTGGACAGTCTTAGATAAAATTACAAAATATTTTTTAGTTTAAATAAAATTTTAATGTTTGTCTGTTACCTGCTGATTTTACCAAGCAATGAATATGTCAAAAATGTGATTGATCGAGTGATGGAAAAGGCGGAATATAAGTAATAAATAACTGGCTGGGTTTAGAAAGAGGAAGGTTGTGTGTGCATCAGTATAATTTTGCAGATTTTCAATAAACAGAAAAAGCGAATTGTTACAAAAGACATCGCGTTTGTTGCCCGAGTATAGGATTCATTTAAAATTTACGCTAAAGAATTTCTTCATTTCCGTTTTATTTCTTGTGCGACAGATATTAGATGTTAGAGAGGGACGAGAGAAATACATATGTTGTGGTTATCATGTGTTTGTGTGTGTGTGTGAATGTACTTGTGTACTTTCATATTTACCTGTGGATGTTTCAGTGTCTTGCACATAAAAAAAAGAAAGCTGATAACTTTTTATATCAGATTTATTGGTGGGAAGACATAGAATCACACGGACACACATCTATACACGATAAAACGTTCACACATATACTTATAAAGCTCCATGAGTGAAAACAAAACAAAAATTAACTTGAACTCATAATGGAACATAAAAAGAAGTCTGAGATTATCACTGAGGTTAAAGTAACCTCACCTTGGTGGCCGAGTTGGGAGGCAGCTTGGTCTTGACTAGCTGGTCTGCTGTTCAAGGCTGTCTTGGTGGGTGTAATTACAGGACGCAGTTTTCTGTGTGTCCCCTCCTGTAATTCCACCCACCTGGACAGTCTCGGCAGTAGACCAGGAAGACAAGACCAAGTTCCCATCCAACAAGGTCACTGGGGAGGGGCCAACACATACACAACACACACACACAGCACATATACACACACACAAACACCCAACTACCAATCCATTCAACCACCAACCAATCCACCCAATCACCCACCAACCAATCCACCCAACCAATAAACCCCCCCCCAACCACCCGCCCACCTGGGAAAGTGAGGGAGTTCATCTGATGGGACACAGATGGACTTCTGGACACACGGAACTAGGGAAAGCACCAAAACAACCGGGAGTGGGAAGTGTGGAAGGGTTGACATCCGGGGGTCCACGGATGGAGACCTGGAAACATAAACCACACCTGACTATGACCACAATTCACCATAATACACCATGATCCACACCTCACCATTATCCACACCTCACCATGATCCACACCTCTCCATGAGCCACACCTCACCATGATCCATGCCTCACCTGATCAACACCTCACCATGATCCACACCTGGGAGTTCATCTGAGGGGACACAGATGGACTTCTGGACACCCGGAACTAGTGAAAGCACCAAAAGAACCGGAAGTAGAAACATAAACCACACCTGACTATAACCACACCTCACCTAACTATGACTATACACGTTTATGACCACACCTAACCATGACCACCCCTCTATGACCACATCTAAGACCACATTTCAGTATGACCTCACCTAGCTATGACCACACCTCACCATGATCAACACCTGGACTTCTGGACACACTGGTTTGTAAATTTCGAGATTTGCTGCAGACTGGTAAGATACATCTTACACTGCAGTGATGTCCACAATTTAAAAAAAATAATAGCAGTAATTTATTCCACTAATAGAAAGATTTATTCAATAAATCAGATTAAAATTCAATATATTTTTTAGACTTTGAAATTATTATTATACAAATTCTTTCATCGGTACAATTTTTTTTATTGGTATAAATTTCTCTTTTGATGTTGCCCTGTCTCCTTTGGTACATTTTTATCTCTGTTAATGGAATACCCCTATTTTTCTATCTTTTATTCTTAGAACTTCTACGCCAAAGATATGATGATGATGCATGATTTTACTGAAGTGTCCTGGAGGTGTACGCCCACAACAGAATTAATATTTGAAGTGTTCTTAAAGATCCTAGGTAAATTAACTAAAAAGCAAAAAACAGGTGAAGATTGCGGAAAAGATTTAGGAGTTCTGTCCCCCCTCCTGTAATTCCACCCACCTGGACAGTCTCGGC
Source organism: Cherax quadricarinatus (assembly GCF_038502225.1). NCBI lineage: Eukaryota > Metazoa > Arthropoda > Malacostraca > Decapoda > Parastacidae > Cherax > Cherax quadricarinatus. The sequence continues at coordinate 3,640,355 of NC_091337.1, read as the reverse complement.
AGTAGACCAGCAAGACAAGACCAAGTTACCATCCAACAAGTAACGGTTACTGGGGAGGGGCCAACACATACACAACACAACACACACACCACAACACACACAACACAACACACACAACACAACACACACAACACAACACACAACACAACACACACAACACACACAACACAACACACACAACACACACAACACAACACACACAACACAACACACACAACACAACACACAACACAACACACACAACACAACACACACAACACAACACACACAACACAACACAACACACACAACACAACACACACAACACAACACAACACACACAACACAACACACACAACACAATACACACAACACAACACACACAACACAACACACACACAACACACACACAACACAACACACACACAACACAACACACGCAACACAACACACGCAACACAACACACGCAACACAACACATGCAACACAACACACGCAACACAACACACGCAACACAACACACGCAACACAACACATGCAACACAACACACGCAACACAACACACGCAACACAACACACAATACAACACACACAACACACACAACACAACACACACAACACACACAACACACACACAACACAACACACACAACAAAACACACACAACACAACACACGCAACACAACACACACAACACACACACAACACACACACAACACAACACACACAACACAACACACACAACACACACAACACACACAACACACACAACACACCCACCCACCCACCCACCCACTCAACCACCTACCAATCCATCCAACCACCAACCAATCCACCCAACCAATAAACCCCCCACCCAACCACCTGCCAACCTGGGAAAGTGAGGCAGAGAGTTCATGTGAGGGGACACAGGTGGGCTTCTGGACACACGGAAGTAGGGAAAGCACCAAAACAACCGGAAGTGGGAAGTGTGGAAGGGTTGACATCCGGGGGTCCACGGATGGAGACCTGGAAACATAAACCACACCTGACTATGACCACAATTCACCACAATACACCATGACCACACCTCACTACGCCCACACCTCACTATGATCACAATACGCCATGACCATACCTCACCATGATCCACACCTCACCATGATCCACACCTCACCATGATCCACACCTCACCATGATCCACACCTCACCATGATCCACACCTCACCATGATCCACACCTCACCATGATCCACACCTCACCATGATCCACACCTCACCATGATCCACACCTCACCATGATCCACACCTCACCATGATCCACACCTCACCATGATGCACACCTTACCATGATCCACACCTCACCATGATCCACACCTCACCATGATCCACACCTCACCATGATCCACACCTCACCATGATCCACACCTCACCATGATCCACACCTCACCATGATCCACACCTCACCATGATCCACACCTCACCATGATCCACACCTTACCATGATCCACACCTTACCATGATCCACACCTCACCATGATCCACACCTCACCATGATCCACACCTCACCATGATCCACACCTGGGAGTTCATCTGAGGGGACACAGATGGACTTCTGGACACACGGATTGGGGAAAGCACCAAAACAACCGGGAGCCCTCGGATGAAGACCTAGAAACATAAACAACACCTTACCTAAGTATGACAACGCCTGTCTATGACCTCACTTAACTATGACCTCACCTAACTATGACTGCACCTAACTATGACCACACCTGACAAAGATCTCACATCACTTTAACCTCACCTATGACCAGCCCTTGCCTATGACCACACCTCTCCATGATCCACACCTGGGAGTTCAACTGAGGGGACACAGATGGACTTCTGGACACACGGAACTTGTGTGGGATTTGACTATGACCACACCTCACTATGACCTCACCTAACTATGAACACACCTAACCGTGACCACCCCTCACCTATGACCACATCCAAGACCACATTTCAGTATGACCTCGCCTGGCTATGACCATACCTCACCATGATCAACACCAGGACTTCTGGACACACTGGTTTGTAAATTTCGTGATTTGCTGCAGACTGGAAAGATTATGCAAGAAATTTACTTATCGCTTCAAAAGTAAATATGTATGTAAATATGTATGTAAAGTGAGTGTTGGGATAGCACATTAGTGATGTCCACAATTTAAAAAATAATAGTGAGTGTGGTGAAAGTGTTGAATGATGATGAAAGTATTTTCTTTTTTGGGGATTTTCTTTCTTTTTTTTGGGTCACCCTGCCTCGGTGGGAGACGGCCGACTTGTTGAAAAAAAAAAAAATATATATATATATAATATATATATATATATATATATATAATATATATATATATATATATATATATATATATATATATATATATATATATATATATATATATATATATATATATATATATATATATATATATATATATATATATATATATATAATATATATATATATATATATATATATATATATATATATATATATAGATATATATATATATATATATATATATATGCAATAAGATCACAGTAAACATGTGATTTCAGAATATGCAAAACAACCACTGTGAAAGAATAATGAAATTCCATTCGCTTTCGTGACTACTCACTTTATCATTATTATTATTATTATTGTTATCATTATTATAATCAAGGACCTGTGGGGAGGGAGGATGTGGAAGGTATTCTGGCTCAATTTAGAGAACTGGAGCACAGATCCATTTCCCTAGATCAAGAACCCCTCACCAGAGTCAGGGAACCTTCCTTGAGGGATTCCCAATCACAGAACAATCAATTCGTCAGTGGTGGAGTGCTTGTGCCATGTGAATGTAATAACCTGGTTGTCTTTACTTCGTATTTTGGCATTTAAGAGAAGTTTGAAGCTGTTTTTGAGGTCTTTGATGATTTAGATTTAACATCTATGTGTTATTTAGGTATAATATTTATATGTTGTTTACATATTTGATGTTATATTTCGAAGAAATATTTAAATTGTAGAAGAGAAATGATTTTAGATCATACTCACTGAGAGATCAAACTATCCCACCACTTACCAACCCTGGCATTGACAACCAAGGCTATCCCACCACTTACCAACCCTGGCATTGACAACCAAGGCTATCCCTCCACTTACCAACCCTGGCACTGACAACCAAGGCTATCCCTCCACTTACCAACCCTGGCACTGACAGCCAAGGCTATCCCATCACTCACCAACCCTGGCACTGACAACCAAGGCTATCCCACCACTTACCAACCCTGGCACTGACAACCAAGGCTATCCCACCACTTACCAACCCTGGCACAGACAACCAAGGCTATCCCTCCACTTACCAACCCTGGCACTGACAGCCAAGGCTATCCCTCCACTTACCAACCCTGGCACAGACAACCAAGGCTATCCCACCACTTACCAACCCTGGCACAGACAACCAAGGCTATCCCTCCACTTACCAACCCTGGCACTGACAGCCAAGGCTATCCCTCCACTTACCAACCCTGGCACTGACAGCCAAGGCTATCCCTCCACTTACCAACCCTGGCACTGACAGCCAAGGCTATCCCATCACTTACCAACCCTGGCACAGACAACCAAGGCTATCCCTCCACTTACCAACCCTGGCACTGACAGCCAAGGCTATCCCATCACTCACCAACCCTGGCACAGACAACCAAGGCTATCCCTCCACTTACCAACCCTGGCACTGACAGCCAAGGCTATCCCATCACTTACCAACCCTGGCACTGACAACCAAGGCTATCCCTCCACTTACCAACCCTGGCACTGACAGCCAAGGCTATCCCATCACTTACCAACCCTGGCACAGACAACCAAGGCTATCCCTCCACTTACCAGCCCTGGCACTGACAGCCAAGGCTATCCCATCACTCACCAACCCTGGCACAGACAACCAAGGCTATCCCTCCACTTACCAACCCTGGCAATGACAGCCAAGGCTATCCCATCACTTACCAACCCTGGCACTGACAACCAAGGCTATCCCACCACTCGCCAACCATCGTAATTTAATAGCCTGTACAACACGAAGGTTCAAGTGTAGCCGAGGTGGAAAGAAGCACTGATGAAGTGCTGTGAAGCACAGGCAGAGCAAACTAACTGGTCTGTTATTCAATGACGCGTTAAGGAGGAAAGACGTTGATTTTGCAACGTTTCCAAAACAGAAAGGCTTTATCAAATGCCTAATGAAGTCCATAACAAAGATTTTGTAATTATTATTATTATTATTTTAATAATATTTTTTGTCCGGGCAGGGGGAGACACAATAGTTCCAGGATGTTTATCTTTTTTGTATTTTAAATTCATTATTTTTCTCTTTCTTGTTTTTTCTCCTATTCTCATTAAGTTTATTTCCGGACGTCTTCGTCCAACATAACCCACGTGCCTTTTCTAACCATTCTACGGGTGGGGTTAGAACCCGCGATCAGTCTCAAACCTCCAGACCGACGCGTTAGTTTTTGAGACTTTATGATCGCGGGTTCTAACCCCACCCGTGGTATGGTTTGTTTGCAATCGTGTCATTACGATTTCGTGAGTCAAACTAATTGTAAGATGTTGCCATCAAATTTTGTAATTCTTAAGTGCTAGAATGGAATATAAAATGGCATTAATTCTTTTTCGATCTTTGACTTGCTGAAACCGAAGAAGTTGAATGTTTTGTGGCACATTTAAGTGCTGTCAAGTATGTATGTACAGCTGCTTTTCATAAACTTCAAGTGAAACATGTAAAAGTTGTGAAGATCAGTTATTTTTAACTTGTAGTTCAGTTTCCTCAGGTGAGACAGAGAAATGATTGCTGGACATTGAATGTTAAATAATGTTAAATAACTACAACACTCACATTATGGTTATGTATATTATAGTACAGGTTATAAGGGTGAAAAAATACACTTTACTGAACTGACTCTTGATGACTTGACCACTCTCAGTTACAGAGAAATAATAGTTTGATCATTGTATCTCTGTTACAGTGAATAACAGTTTGATCTATCTCTGTTGCTACAGTGAATAACAGTATGATCTTTTGTATCTCTGTTGTTGTTTAAAAGACTGTGATCTTTGTATTCTCTGTTACAGAGAAATAATAGTTTGATCTTCGTATCTCTGTTACAGAGAAATAATAGTTTGATCATTGTATCTCTGTTAGAGAAATAATATAGTTTGATCTTCGTATCTCTGTTACAGAGAAATAGTTTGATCATTGTACCTCTGTTAGAGAAATAATAGTTTGATCTTCGTATCTCTGTTACAGTGAATAACAGTTTGATCTGTCTCTGTTGCTACTGCGTATAACAGTGTGATCTGTGTATCTCTGTTGTTACAATGAATAACAGTTTGTTTTTATATATATACTTTATGATGCATTAGTGTTGAATCTCTACATAATTTATATCTATCCATCTGTTCAGTAAAGTGTGTATTTTCACCCTTATAACCTGTACAATAATATACGTAATCATAACGTGAGTGTTGTAGTTAATTAACATTCTATATGGGTTAACATTCTGTATGGGTTAATTAACATTCTATATGGGTTAACATTCTATATGGGTTAATTAACATTCTATATGGGTTAACATTCTATATGGGTTAATTAACATTCTATATGGGTTAACATTCTATATGGGTTAATTAACATTCTATATGGGTTAATTAACATTCTATATGGGCTAACATTCTATATGGGTTAACATTCTATATGGGTTAATTAACATTCTATATGGGTTAATTAACATTCTATATGGGTTAATTAACATTCTATATGGGTTAATTAACATTCTATATGGGTTAACATTCTATATGGGTTAATTAACATTCTATATGGGCTAACATTCTATATGGGTTAATTAACATTCTATATGGGTTAACATTCTATATGGGTTAATTAACATTCTATATGGGCTAACATTCTATATGGGTTAATTAACATTCTATATGGCTTAGTGTACATCTATGTATATACAGCTGCCTTTCATGAACTTTAAGTGAAACATGTAAAAGTTGTGAAGATCAATTATTTTTAACTTGTGGTTCAGTTTTCTCAGGTGAGACAGAGAAATGATTGCTGGACAATTCAATTCAAAGAATGTTAATTAACTACAACACTCACGTTATGGTTACGTATATTATTGTACAGGTTATAAGGGTGAAAAAAATACACTTTACTGAACCAACTTTCAATGAGACAAAGTTTCCATCTATCATTATCTATTACTGTGATCTTATTGCAATCTTCATTAAATTATAACTTGACTACTCTCAACACTCTTAAACACTGTGATAATGTGTTGTACACTACACTCTTAATTCGATAAGAGAAGTAGTTTCATATTACAAAAATGAAAGAAGATAAAATCTTACGTAAGAGGGGGACGTTGAGAGCTGTGAACCCCAAACACAGCATTTCCTCAGAGAGGAACTTAACTTTTCGTATGTGGCAACCCCATGCAGCACTGCCCATGTATGATATTACAACACAAGTGTTATAATGTCAGTATATACAGGTGGATGTAGTAATAGGGGAGGACACACACAAATCTGCGCCCTGAGAATACGTCCAACCGGGCAGCCTGGAAACGCAGTCCAACCAGAAGAGAGGAATCTCTCAACCAGCCAGACCACCATGGTGAGGCCAACTAATGTAAATTTTGATCTTGTATTTATATACCATAGTTATTTAATTTCCTATTTTACTTTTTTTCGCATGTTATTATATATAACAGTGAGATCTTTGCATCTCTGTTGTTATAGTGAATAACAGTGTGATCTTTTTACCTGTTACAGAGAATAACAGTTTGATCTTTGTATCTCCGTTGTTATTGTGTAAAACAGAGTGATCTGTGTATCTCTGTTGCTCTGTTGTTACAGTGAATAACTGTGATTTTTATATATCTGCTTTATTATGCATTAGAGATGAATCTATACATAATTTAAATCTATGTATATATATGTGGATTTGTGTATATCTTTGTATATCAGTGATACACAGAGATATACAGCAGAGACGGTAAAAAAAAAGGACAAGTGCCACTAATATGACATTTTTTTATTGTGGCAAAGTTTCACTCTCCAGGAGCTTAGTGAAGCTGTTACAAAAAATAGACAAACAAAGGGGTATATATAGGTACAGAGTGAGGTGCAAAGTGCAATGTAATCGTTGTAGGTAATAGTAGTACTTGTAGTAGTACTTGCAGTGTTTGTAGTAGTAGTAGTGGTAGCAGTTATGTGATGACGGGGTTTATTGCTGAAAATTAGACACACGTTCAACATATGGGTGTCTTCTTCCTCACCCAGTGCATATAGATGACATCCTAATTGTGTTTTCACAAATAGTAAAAATATGAGGAGCAACGTTACGCACAGCTCCCAACGCTAGTCTGTCAGTGCGATGAATGAACTACTCACACAATTATTCGCTTTGTGAGAACCATATGACTAACATAACATTTACGGTCTGAGGGATAAACAAGCTACTAGGAATTTTTGTTGTAATAATACACAACAAATTAATCCAGTAGGATATGACTACAAAAGGGAAATTTACATTAACTGATTGGAAGTTACTACATCCCATTTGCTGTTTATGCCATTAAAAAAACACAAATACGCAAAAAGTACAGAATTGACTAATACGTATTTCAGTGATTAATTCATGATTGCTAGTGTACGAGGTGCTATCAGGAATCGAATTTTCCTGCGCTTGCTAGGTGAGGTAAGGCGGCGTCGTAGATGACATTGTGAAGTTGCGTGGAGAGTTTCAGTGCGATCGGTCATTCCATTGAGGTTAGACGGGCATTTTTTTGTGTTGTCTATGCGTTGTTGTGATTTTTTGTGAAAGAACAGCATAGTGTGAAATTCTGTTTCAAGCTCGGTAAAATGATTAATGAAACCCAGGGGATGATGAATGCTCAAAAACAAAAGATTATTATTATCAGAGGATCGAGAACACAGCAAGTGTTACGGGAATTTCTTATGGGTCATGTCAAATCATTTTGACTGAAAATTTGAATACGAGGTGAGTGGCTGCTAAATTTAAACATGAGAGTGATATATTAGACACATGCACAACACTTGGGTATCTTTAATGAGGAAACCCAAGTGTTGCACATGTGTCTAATTTATCAACCTGTCGGTTCTCTGAACCATTCATCTACATGAGGCGAGTGGCTGCTAAATCTGAACATGAGGCGAGTGGCTGCTAAATTTGTGCCTCGCTTCGTGACTCGAGACAGAAAAGACCATAATTTTCTGGCCTAAACATCACGGTGGTCGTCCCCCACTATTGCTACTCCCCAGATCTAGCTTCCGAGAATTCTTTCTCTTCCTAAAAATAAAAATGGTATTCACAGGGCGGCGTTTTAATGACGTGGAGGAGATTCAAGAAGAATCGTAGGCCACGTAGATGCCGTTAGGAAAGAAGAGTTCTAGAAATGTTACGAAAGGTGGCAGAGATAAGAGATAAGATTTCGTTCGGATTTTTAACACGGGAGAGTTAGCCACCCAGGATAAACCGAGAAAGTTAGTGCGTCATCAAGGACTGTCCGTCTTATTTCCATTGTGGTCCTCAATCTTGTCCCCCAGGATGTAACCCACACCAGTCGACTAACATCCAGGTACCTATTTGCTGCTAGGTGAACAGGACAACAGGTGTAAAGAAACGCGTCGAAATGTTTCCACCCCGCCGCGAATCGAACTTGGGCCCTACGTGTATAAAGCGAGAGCTTTAGCCACCAGGCCACCGGTGTTGGGATCAATAGGCTCCCATAGACAGTACTTCGAGGGAGACAACTTTAACTAGGTGATTAGGAAAGCCTACTTTTTACGTGACAGTCCAGAAACTTTTTGATAGCACTTCGTACAAGCCCCTCAAAGGAGGTGCTTTGACGCTAGTGAGGAGCTCTTGATCTAGGGAATCTAAACTATCTTTTCTTTCCTGGAATCGAACCTGATAGCCTTCGATTCCCCCAAGATGCTGAATAACTCTCACGAATTTAGCGCTCTCCATGAATGTAACTAATAAAAATCGTATTAAAAATAACTGTACGGGTGAGACGCAGTTGTAAATAATAACTAGAAAGCCAGAGTATTATTTATTAAAATAACCTTATACCAAATGTATCCTTACCCGTAGGTTACCTGTAGTTGCTTCCGGTGGTCACCGCCATGATGGGCAGGTCTCAGACCAGGCCTCCTCAGGCACTACCTTTTCTACAACGCTGCGCCAAAGTGTTCTGAACTGGTCTTTTGACGACAGATCATAGACAAGCGTATTTTCGACTTAGAGCCTTGCTGATTTAAGAACGTTCCTTATTGTTTTACAATTTTTTTTAATCAGTTTAAGGGTTAAAATAAGCAGCTGGGAAGCTTGGCTTCTAACTCTGTCGATTTATTCTCTACTCCCCGCCATATTCCACCAATTCACGGGAATTCAACTTTGAATATCAAATTTTCCAATTTAAGCCAAAGGAACTCGAGGTATGTGTGTGTAGTCACCTAGTTATAGTCACCCAGTTGTGGTTGCAGGTGTTGAGTCACATCTCCTGGCCCCGCCAGGAGCTGTGTGTGTGTGTGTGTGTGTGTGTGTGTGTGTGTGTGTGTGGTGTGTGTGTGTGTGTGTGTGTGTGTGTGTGTGTGTGTGCGCGTGCGTGCGTGTTTATGTGCAAGTGTTTGGGCCCTCAGCGTGGGCAGCAGTTAGCTCACACCGGCATCCGGAAACTGCGAGTCAAAAATTTGTAAACAAACGGAGGCAGGCGTTCCAACCCTCCCGAATGTCTGGTTGATGTCTGTGAGCTTACAAAGCAAAACAAAAGGATTGGAAATGCCAGCCTGTCGCAGCAGGAATGGATACTACGCCTTGTTTTGTGCGTGTGTGTGTTTATGTGCGTGTTTGTGTGTGTGTGTGTGTGTGTGTGTGTGTGTGTGTGTGTGTGTGTGTGTGTGTGTGTGTGTGTGCGAGAGCGCGTGTGTGCGCGTGCGCTTGACACACACACACACACACACACACACCACACACACACACACACACACACACACACACACATATATATGTGTGTGCAAAACAACCACTTTGAAAGAGTAGTGAAATTCCAAGCGCTTTCGTGACCACTCACAGTGTCAAGGAACTATGTGAGTGGTCACGAAAGCACTGGGAATTTCACTACTCTTTCACAGTGGTTGTTTTGCGTATTTTAAAATCACCTGTTTACTGTGATCTTATTGCGCATATATATATATATATATATATATATATATATATATATATATATATATATATATATATATATATATATATATATATATATATAACGTCGTGCCGAATAGGCAGAACTTGCGATCTTGGCTTAAATAGCAACGTTCATCTTGCCATATAGGACAAGTGAAAATTTGTGTATGCAATAATTTCGCCAAAATCATTCTGAACCTAACGAAAAAAATACATTTCACTATGTTTGTTTAGTATTAAATTATTGTAAACAAATCTAAAATATATTTAGTTGGGTTAGGCTAAAATAAATTGTTCTTGTTATAATAAGGTTAGGCAAGTTTTCTAAGATTCTTTTGGTACAAAATTAAAATTTTGACATTAACATTAATGAAAAAAAATATATCTTTAAACGTATAAGAGAAAATTTTAGAAAGGACTTAATTTTAAACGAGTTCTTGCTAATTGACCAGTTTTACATATTCGGCACGACATATATATATATATATATATATATATATATATATATATATATATATATATATATATATATATATATATATATATATATATATATATATATATATATATATATATATATATATATATATATATATAAAGAACTCGTAATAAAAGCACATTTTTTTAGATGTATAAGTAAGCTGAGTTACTTATCGAAGCCATAAATAAAACTTAACGCACTCCGTCCAACAATTTGTATTAATTTGTGCATTTGTATACAAGGCAGGTAAGTTTCATGAAGCTATTTAATCACAATGAAAATAACATAAAAACTTTAAGTTCTGTAGAAGAACTACTAGACCAATTACACAGTAGTTTTGTGACGATCATTTAACAACTTTACAGTCATACGAGGTTCTTCACTCTGGTATTACTGAAGGTAATTCCACCTGATTCATTCTCGTTACATTTACTGCAATGATAGATTATGATTTCATCTGCAACAGCATTAGAATGGGTTTTCTTCTGCAACAGTTAGGTTGGGATTACATCTGCAACAATGTTAAAATGGGTTTTCACATACATTAATGTTAGATTTGAAATCAATTTACAAAATAAACTGGAATTTCATTTACAACGTATCGTTCATTAGTCAAAAAAAAAAAAAAAATGGCAATTTCCCTCTTGCTGTCCGCTTAGCTTTTAATCGCACCGTTTGCGTTTCTCGTTGAAAAATTCACTCGATAACAGCAAATATTTCATCGGGGAAATAATGAACGAGTGCAAGCCATCGTGCAAGCCATCGTGCAAGCCATCGTGCAAGCCATCGCTCATGGTACACTTCCTGCGTGATACCACAAACCAACCCCACGAGAATTATGCCATTGAAATGGCCTTTTAATGAAACCTTGTTGGAAGGTAATTCATGAGCATTACTTAGAACGGAGTAACAAATTACAAGAAGCATTTGAGAGGTGCTTATTGAAGGAAGTTAAAAGAAAGACGCCGATAACAAAGAGGGAGTTTGAAGTAGGCAATAAAAAGAGAGTTTGTAGATAAAGATGGAGAGGGAGTTGATACAGCAGCTGGTAATAAAAATGGAGTTTATAGCTATTAATGAAAATAGTTTTATAGATACGTACAGAGAGGGAGTTTGTCACTAACAGAGAGGGATTTACAGAGCAAGAGGTAATAATGTATCATTAAATTCCAATACACACACACACACACACACACACACACACACACACACACACACACACACACACACATATGCTACTCATTCTCAAACATGAACTCCCACACAGTAAGACAAAGCGAAGCTTGAGAGAGTACAAAGGAGTGCATCAACACTGGTACCCGAGTTCAGGGAAATGAACAGTGTAGACAGATTGCGAGAATTAGATCCCACGTTACTAGAGGAACGATGAACGAAAGGGAGTATGATCATGACACAGAAAGTACTGCTGGGTAAAGACAGAGCTAGAGGCCATGACAGGAAACTACGCTCTAAAATGAGCCCTTTTAGAGTTGGAGAACATTTTTCAGCGCAGGAGTGATTTAGAAATGCATCAAATTCAGCACTGACCGTTGAGACAGACTTTATACAAGGGCTCAACAAAAACTTTTTAGTTTAAAGTAGTGAGAAAAATGATTATAGCTCCGGTAAGCAATACATCTACTTAACAGATGTCTTAACATCCAACGTGTCTCATTTAGAAGTGAGGAAAAGATCTGATATAATAATTATATATAAGGTCAGAAAAGTATATTAAGGAATAAATAGGGAAGATTTCTTGTTGGCTTCATCAGGGAGAACAAGAGGGCCACAGCTTTAAAGTTTATCTTTTAAAGGCACACAGTAATTACTGGAACTCAACGCTTCTTGTATCGCCACGCACCCATTCTAAGCCAACCACCCATGTATCTCCACCCAGACGTTTATCGTTATATACCCGAGTGTGACCAATTACCCATGTATCCCCCATCCGCCCATGTTATACCAACCTTCAACATCCCTCTACCCACCCATGTAGCCCACCCAGTTATGTATCCTCACCCACCATTCATGTATTCTCACCCACCACCCATGAATCCTCACCCACCACCCATGAATCCTCACCCACCACCCATGAATCCTAACCCACCACCTATGAATCCTCACCCACCACCTATCTCCTAAAGCCGAGCAAGAGACCAATTAAGCCCCAGCAACACCCGTCACTCCTGTCTGCTCTAACACCATAAAACACCTGCCGAATGCGCCTTCTATCGTGATCACAGGTGTAATTACCGGGCTACCTGCTGGGCGGGTGACCACTCAAAAAATCCTGCCGAACAAATTGGCCCCCCCGAGCGTGACAAGGATGTACAGACCAGCGCAAACTTTGTGAAAAAGAAGAGAGGTAATCTCTATATACCCAGGAGGAGAAGCAATCATTATATCAACTGAGGGATGGCTCTTTACGGGCTCTTGATCCAGGGTGGCAAAGCTTTGCTCCTCTTCCATGGATCAGACCTGATTATCTTCCATTCCCCTGTGAGAAGAGGCTTGGAAAAATAACTGTAAAAATTTATTGTTTTATTATATTTATTAAACATAATCAGTTTCGATCAGAGGAAGTTGAAAGTAGCTAGAGTTTCTGGGATCAAGAGCCCATGACAAGCATCAAGGCACCACATTAAAGGTCCAATAATGGAGAAATAAGACAAAGGACACCATAATAGAACTAGGGAAATATTTTTCACTGTCCCAGAGTTTCAGAATTTATTACCTAAAATTAGTTTTATTTTTATTCTAGTTTTGAAATTACACACACACACACACACACACACACACACACACACACACACACACACACACACACATATATATATATATATATATATATATATATATATATATATATATATATATTATATATATATATGTACATATATATATATATATATATATATATATATATATATATATATATATATTATTTATATTATATACATATATAAATATATATACATATATATTTATATATATATATATATATTTATATTATATACATATATGTACATATATATATGTATAATATATATATATATATATATATATATATATATATATATATATATATATATATATATATATATATATATATATATATATATCTATATATATATATATAATATATGTATTTGATGAATTTTTAACCAAGCAATGCATGTATAAATATGTTTTATACATACATATACATTATATAAACAAAAAATTATACATCAACTAAAACATATTAAAAAAATGTATTATAAAAAACTCGTTTCAAAAACATACATCACTAGTTTTTTCGTGACGATGTATATCTATTTCCTGTATCGCCACTGAAAAAGTCTAATTAAGTAGTTAGCAGAAGCAATTAAGTTATTATCTTGTAGTAAGCTTGTTTCCACCTTGCAAGGTGCACTATCTTCCTGAGTGGTCTGAGATGGGACGTGTAGGGCAGTCCAAGAGAGTGGTGCTTACTCGAGGTGAGAATGAACCTGTGAATAGAATAGAATTTCGTGGGAACTGTTTTAGAATGTGTGAGATGCGCTTTGATGAGGTTGGTCGGTTGATCGGTCGGTTGATCGGTCGGTTGATTGGTTGGTTGATTGGTTGGTTGATTGGTTGGTTGGTTGGTTGGTTAGTAAGTCGGTCGGTTGGTCGGCCCCCCCCCCCCTCTCTCTCTCTCTCTCTCTCTCTCTCTCTCTCTCTCTCTCTCTCTCTCTCTCTCTCTCTCTCTCTCTCTCTCTCTCTCTCTCTCTCTCTCTCTCTCTCTCTCTCATTCCTTTAACAGATCGTCAATTTATTCAAATTTTTTATGTATTTATATACAACATGGAAAAAACCGGTTGATGTATATTGACCCGAGGGTCAGATAATTTTCATATAAATTAGTTATTAGGCGACAGGGGGCTGAGAGGCACTTTGTTATTCTTTCTCAGTACCTGTTTGTAAATGTTTCACATACTCTGCCTGATGTTTCTCAGTCCTTGCAGGGGAATGTTTCTCAGTCCTTGCAAGGGAATGTTTCTCAGTCCTTGCAAGGGAATGTTTCTCAGTCCTTGCAAGGGAATGTTTCTCAGTCCTTGCAAGGGAATGTTTCTCAGTCCTTGCAAGGGAATGTTTCTCAGTCCTTGCAAGGGAGTGTTTCTCAGCCCTTGCAGGGGAGTGTTTCTCAGCCCTTGCAGGGGAATGTTTCTCAGTCCTTGCAGGGGAATGTTTCTCAGTCCTTGCAGGGGAATGTTTCTCAGTCTTTACAAGGGAATGTTTCTCAGTCCTTGCAAGGGAATGTTTCTCAGTCCTTGCAGGGGAATGTTTCTCAGTCTTTATAGGGGAATGTTTCTCAGCCCTTGCAGGGGAATGTTTCTCAGCCCTTGCAGGGGAATGTTTCTCAGTCCTTGCAAGGAAATGTTTCTCAGTCCTTGCGAGGGAATGTTTCTCAGTCCTTGCAAGGGAATGTTTCTCAGTCCTTGCAGGGAAATGTTTCTCAGTCCTTGCAGGGGAATGTTTCTCAGTCCTTGCAAGGGAATGAGCAACATCTTGCCTCATAGTTATACTCACGTGGGAGCAGTAAACCCGTAAGGGACCACCATACTGGGGAGCAAAAGTACGTAGCTTTAATTCCTTAGGTAAAAAAATGGCTTTTTTTCCCAGCATCAAGAACTCCTTTCTCCTCATCTTAGGGAATCCTCCCACTTGCAGCAACCAGACTTACCTCACTGTACACTTTGTAAGCTTCTGACAGGTTAGGTGAGGTTTCTCAGTGAGATCTGCTCCAAAAATATTTTTTTTACATGTGTCAGTGCCAATGACAAAAAAAAAAAATCTTTCATTTTATGATTTTTTTTTTTTGGAATAGTTCAATTTTTAAGGGGGTTCACTGTGCAGCATCTCATCTCACAACATCCCACCTCCTCTTGCATCCTACCCTTCCTCTTGCATTCTACCCTTCCTCTTGCATCCTATCCCTCATCTTGCATCATTCTACCCTTCTTATTGCATCATCCTACCCCTCATCTTGCATCATCCTACCCCTCATCTTGCATCATCACACACATCTTGCAGCACATTGCAGAATACCTCTTCACCTTGTACCATCCCTCATCTTGTTGTATCCCACAATATCTCCTCCCTGTCTTCTCTCGTGGATTACAGTATGTTTCCTGGTGTTGTCCCTTTCCTTCCCACTAGGAAAACACAGATGCTCCTTCCTTCTCCCTCGCTTACCCTCTCTTCTCCTTTATCAAACACCACAATGGTTTCCGCTCCCCTCTTTCCCATTACCTTCAAACACACCAATTTTTCCTTTCTCTATTCTCCCTTTCCTTAGTAACCCCTAGGGTGCTCAGTAATTATTATTATTATTATTATTATTATTATTATTATTATTATTATTATTATTATTTAGTAAATATCAGTACTTGATATAATTTCCATTGTTACTATAGCTAATTTGACCGTTTCTACAAATCTCTGTTTCCCACAGTTAACAATGTACTTGTGGTCACACAATCGTTAAAGTTTAACGAATGCTGCAGTCATCATCTGCGAAACTGTCGCCAGCTACAACATTCACAAATGACCCACACTTTTGATAGCATACTTCTGCCCGTCCGGAGCACCAGCACGTCACATCTAGGCGACAAATGGGAAGAAAATACCCTTTTCCCCCAGAATTGTCTTGAGATGAATAATAGAAACAGTGGTAGTAATAGTGTTCGCAGAAGTAGTAATAGTAGTCTATTTATTCAAGACGAATTACGTCTTGGGGGAATGAGTAGCAAGTTAGCTTGTTCCTTTTTATTATTGTTTTACCACTCCCAAAATAAGCAACGTTCCCCAAGGCGCTTGTGATGCACAATGTGTTGGCGATAATTCAACCAACCTAATCACCAACTTACCTGAAAGACATTCCACTGGTAATTCATCATAACAAACGTTCATACCTCATGGCAGTGTAAGACGTCAAATACCTTATCAGGGTAAGCCTCAAGATCAGCAGATGCCTAGAACTGACTTTACTTAGTAAGCAAATCAACAGTGAACAGATTCAAAATGCGTTTAGCTTAGTCAAAATACCGGCTCATGTTATATTACAGAAAAGTCTGTCTTAGCAATAGAGTTGTACCGAAAGCCAGAAAACAGAAAGATTTCCAAACACTGACCACATTACCGCCCTGTACAGCTCACAGACGCACCTCACCTATTATTACGATTTTTTTTGTATCTTTATATGAATTAATAAATCAATATTTTCGTGGTGGTTGTTGGATTCTTGGTTTATTTAGTTTCAAGCCTATCTACCACATGAACACATCATAACTCAAGGATACTTTTAATTCCCAAAACAAGCATAAAAATAAACTATCGGCGTATATACTTAGACATTCATACCTCCTGGTTTGTATATCTCCCTCTCTTGGTAGTTTCGTGTTATAGAGCCGCCATAAAAATCCGCCGTTTCCAAGACAAACTATACTCAAATTCACTTCCACATTTTTTTTGTCACTCGTCACGCAGTGGTAATAACTTTTTCTTGCCTTACATAGCAAATTGAAGATATGGAGACATTTACTACCTGAGTATATTTAATTAGAGATCAAGCTAGAAAAAAAAATAAAAGTTCTAGAGCAAAAAAGATTAATGTACATTACAGGGTATACGAACGGACTTTCGTGACATCAAATGTAAACATTACCAGAGACGTGTGGCTTTAATCAGACCGAGCAGGCGCACCATACACTCTTCTTAGCCTTAATAAAGAATGATAAAAGCTGATTCATGATTATTTCATGAAGCATTTTCGACGCTGGCAAGCAAGTAACATACGTAAGTTTACAATTTTCGCAAGGAAAACAAAGGAAATGTGGGGGTTAAGGAAGTGTTTACTGCCCTCTCGCTGTACCCACAGTGGAAGGGTTAACACTATCCTCATCGCCTTATTGAAGTCTCTGGCTCCTGCTGACAGATTTCACTATATGTACAAAATTCATGTTGTATGATGGAAAATATTCAAAACAGGATATTTTTGCTTAACTGCAGTTTATCTGCACAGAATTACAACAATGAAGACAATCCAGAGCATTCATAATAGAGTCCAGCTTAACGTTATGTATGATAACTTCAAATATAAACGAGTCAAGATTGGACAATCCTAAGTTATTATTACATAGGGGAAAAATAGCTTGCTTTTGCTCCCATTGTCATACAGAATAACACGGTTATGAAGTATATAGCTTGCTTGAATATAAAATCTCTTAGCTTTCCGGGATAGGTGTCCCGTGGCTCACACACTGAATGTTGTAAGATTACAGGCACGGGTGGGAATGGTGGGCATGTTTCCTTATACCTGGTGCCCATGTTCACCTGGTTATTATCTTACTGGTGTGGGTGGCATCCTGGGGTGGTGATGGTGGTATACCTTAGATATGACTGGGCATTGAAATGAACTGAGGTAAGATAACAGCTCTTAGACTGTAAAACTGATTTAGAAACAAAGATATCCTTTCCCAGGACCCCAAGCACCACATAGTAGCTTGCCCTTCCTTCCTTCAGCATTAGTAGCCCTCACATCGCAGATCCTTATTTCTGGTTGCCTATTATGCCACGACCCCTTCTATTATCTACTCAAACATGTATCGCCCCTGTTGTCCTTCCTGTATATTTTTCCTTTCAAAATACCACTACATTAGGGTGACAATGTGTCATTTTACTGTAGTGGTAGGGCTTGAGCGACTCAAGCAGCAGTCTAAAAAATCCGACTACCCATTTGTCGGCATAAGTAATAGGGAGCTCTCCCCTTTATATATATATATATATATATATATATATATATATATATATATATATATATATATATATATATATATATATATATATATAGAGAGAGAGAGAGAGAGAGATTGTCACCGGAAGTGAGGGAGTTGGACTATGAGGAACTCTATTAACACTAGACTAGAGAAGAACGAATGAAGACATTTTACTTAGAAAATTTGTGTGGATAAGCACAGGCTGTTTGAGATGCAGGGAAAGAGCCAGATGACAGTATTTCTCCAGTCTTAGACTAGTGAATGAAGCGTACTAGAGGAAGTGGAAACAAACACTAAACGCATCTTTAAAAGTGGATACGATATTGCTCTCGAGGCAAGAAATCATAAAAAAAACCTGTGTATTAGCGTTAAGAGCAGGTACAAGAGCTATAAATCGATCGCAGCAAATACGAGAACACACACAATCGCATGATAATAGTTTGTTGCTTATACTTCCCAACGTAATGTTCCCAGAGGACTATAAAAGTACGAGCGGTTACATGCAACTCTGTCTTATTCAGAATCATTTGCTCAGTTTTTGTAACAAGCCATGACTTCTTCACAGCATATAATCTGTATTTCTTCTCCTTGGTCGGTGCTATAATCACTCATCTGT
Source organism: Cherax quadricarinatus (assembly GCF_038502225.1). Lineage (NCBI taxonomy): Eukaryota > Metazoa > Arthropoda > Malacostraca > Decapoda > Parastacidae > Cherax > Cherax quadricarinatus. The sequence goes on along the minus strand of NC_091337.1, from coordinate 3,621,204 downwards.
AATTAATAGCTATCAGCAAAACACAAGGAAACCGTTCTTGGATTACTATCAGCCGAGGATCTGGATTGAGGTGGTGATAGTTCAAGAGCCACGCGAACCCTTATAACAATCGGCAGCCGTCGTTGAGGTTTCTGTAATCACACGGCGACCTCTGGATCAACCGCTGTCTCTAATTTTGGTCGGCTTTAAACAACAAGCATAATCTAGCCAGCAGCAGTCTGTTAGAAACAAGGAGAGTGATTATAGGATGCGGGGGTTTGAGGGGAGAGGGAGGAGGAGGATGGATCTTAGTCTTTAACATTTATTGTTTCTGGTCATGATTTAACATCAGTTGGGGAGAGGGCGTCAGGTCAAGTTTAGTACCCCTGCCCTCGGTGTGACCCCCAGGTGCTGATTTAACCTAGGTGCCGGTGTGACCTGGTGCAACTAGGATATCTCGGGAACAGAAAGTGCTTAATTAAACCTAACAAACTTGAAAAAAGGAGGAAAAGGGAGGAGATAACAATGACGACGTACGCGATTCTCAGAGGATTCACTGAAACAGACAGAAACTTACTGTTTCACTTGCGAGGAGAAGATAGAATATCTGAAAGCTAAAACTCCAGATGCGTTGGAGGGATGTTGGGAAATTCTCCCCCCCCCTCTTTCTCTCTCTCTCTCTCTCTCTCTCTCTCTCTCTCTTTGGATGGTAAACAGGAGGAATGAGCAGGATGAGTGAATACAAGCAATGTTTACATACAATTTCAAGAGAAGATATATATCCTAAGAAGCCAGGCAGCAGTAAGTGCAGGCTAATTTTGAAGTTAAGAAACTGAGCCAGGAGCAGATTCTCGACCCCCGCAATCACAGCTCGTTAAGTACAAATTAGTGAGTACAACATTAAATGGAAGACAATAACAAAAGATCAAGCAGCAGCACAAAAGAAGGATGAAATGATGGAAAATAACGAGGAAAGATAAGATCAGTGAAGAGCAAAACTAACAATTGATTCAAGGTTATCCTTGTAGAAATAAGGATTTCGCCTCAGAGCATATGAGGCAAGATCAGCAGAGTTTGGACAACATCAGCACAACAGTTGCTGAAGTGATTTTGCTTCTGTGTGAGATTAATGCAACGAAAGAAATTGGATCTGACACTTACCTCTGGGGATTCTGAGTAAGGGAGTAGGAATCAACAAGTTCTTGGAGACAGGACACCTTCCAGAATGCTTGTAAATAGAATACTTTAATAAAATAATAATAATAATAATAATTATAACAAAAGACGTTTCGGTTGCTGTTAGGCGAAATATTATAACGGTCCCTAACGATCCTCGTCAGCAATGCCCCTTGTCTCTGTTGCCACTTGTCCCTAATACCGTGTGACTCCTCTGCTCCCTGCCCTGGATATTCATTTCCCAAATGACCCCCTGTCTCACCTGCTCTGAAAGCCCCAAACACTTGTTTCTTCGTACCCTCTATACTTTCTGCCATCGATACCTCCCTGAGCTTGATAACCCCTGCCTTCGATGCCCCCTACTCTCGATGCCCCCTACTCTCGATGCCCCCTACTCTCGGTGACCCTTACTCTCGGTGACCCTTACTCTCGATTCCAGCTTTTCTGAAAGATAAATAAATGTAGTAATCAATCCAACATTCTCCCTGCATTTTTCCATCTTCTGTGGTGAATGAATCTGACTAAAGACGTGCGGGTGACATAGCTGCCCTTCTCATTGTCGAGCGCCTAGTAAACCAGGTATTTAATGCCAGCAGTCAGCAGGTACACACAGCTCCTGCCTCTAGCGGTTTAGCACAGCTAGAGGCAGGAGCTAAACCGCTTTTAATCCTCCTTGATAGATTTGATAGGTCATAAGATGCTGTTGACAGCCTATCAGCTGAAACTGAACCTAATTAATATCTCTCTGTCTCTCTCTGTCTCTCTCTGTCTCTCTCTGTCTCTCTCTGTCTCTGTCTCTCTCTGTCTCTCTCTGTCTCTCTGTCTCTCTCTGTCTCTGTCTCTCTCTGTCTCTCTGTCTCTCTCTGTCTCTCTCTGTCTCTCTCTGTCTCTCTCTGTCTCTCTCTGTCTCTCTCTGTCTCTCTCTGTCTCTCTCTGTCTCTCTCTGTCTCTCTCTGTCTCTCTCTGTCTCTCTCTGTCTCTCTCTGTCTCTGTCTCTCTCTGTCTCTGTCTCTCTGTCTCTCTCTGTCTCTCTCTGTCTCTCTCTGTCTCTGTCTCTGTCTCTCTCTGTCTCTCTGTCTCTGTCTCTGTCTCTGTCTCTGTCTCTCTCTGTCTGTTTGTCTGTTTGTCTGTCTGTCTGTCTGTCTCTCTGTCTCTCTGTCTCTCTCTCTCTCTCTCTCTCTCTCTCTCTCTCTCTCTCTCTCTCTCTCGCGCGCGCACGCACACACACACACACACACACACACACACACACACACACACACACACACACACACACACACACACACACACACACACACACACACACACACACACATACACTCTACCACCACCAACAACAACAATAGCAGTAACAATTTATTGCTATGCAACCTACGTTACACACTATTACATTATGTAACGTATGCACTAAAGAAAGGAAGAAAATATATATTTAAAGTTTACGCTATGAGGATGAATGCCAGGCATTATTATTCCCCTGACAGAGAATTCAAAGAAATTTATGGCCCATTCCCAAAATTCAAATAAATTTTCACCGAGGCTTCATAATGTGTCTACATTACAGAAGTCTGATTAATAACAACCTCCCCCTCGCTTGGCCTGCATTACTAAGTCTAATTAAGACTGATGACCACCCGTGTTATCAGTCTAATTAAGACTGATCACCAGTGTTACCAGTTTAATGAAGACTGATTACTTGTCAGAGTTACCAGTCTAAACGAGATTGATGGCACTGCAGAGTTAACAGTGTAAATATGTCTGATGTCTGTCAGTGTTATCAGTTAAATAAGGCTGATCACTGCCAGTGTTACCGAGAAAGTATACGTTTTTATATTCACGGGGAAGCGTTAAACTAGTAGTGGTTATGCAGTATCTAGGAATGGAAGGTAATCGGGTTTGATCAAAGACTGGAGGGAAAGTTACCAATTCTTTGGATCAAAAGCCCTTCGCCAGCATCAAGGAACCCCCCCCCCTGAAGATAACTTTCCATAAACGATAACGAAAAGATGATATCGTTGTTGTGTTTGTGTGTGCTCACCGAGCTGTGTTTTCGGGGGTCGAGCCTCGGTTTCTGGCCCCGGCTGACGATGTTGATATACTTAGTCTATATACAGTGTATCAATCCTTCATTCCCACCTCGATTATCCATTTCGTTCCCCCTTCTTATCACAGAGAGACGAAAGGCATAAATCATAACTAACCCGTGTTTAATAATTCCATCAGTGCCCTATCATACTAGTATGTCCCATTTCAAGTAGTTTTCTCTAATCTGTTTGTCAAATCCTCAAACAATCTTCTACGTCGCTATCAAGTCTCCTCGGAAGTGAGCCCGGATCTACTGCTGGCAGCTAATACTATCATTTTTTTTCCTTTATTATTCTTGTTTTGGATTTCTCAGTTATTATTATTACAGTCAGAACTAAGGGTTGACCCCACAAGGGTGCTGTATAACTGTTAACTATCATACAGCATTAACTGTTAACTATCATACAGCACTAACTCTTAACTATCATACAACATTAAACTGGACTAATGAAAGATCCTGAGGTGTGTTTGAAGTTCGTATTCACTTGTTCACAAGTTCCCGGAACTGTTCATCAGTTAATCCACTCATTCCTGCATCCATTCATTCTTCAGTTCATTCATGGAGAACCATCATTCATTCTTCAGTTCATTCATGGAGAACCATCATTCATTCTTCAGTTCATTCATGGAGAACCATCATTCATTCTTCAGTTCATTCATGGAGAACCATCATTCATTCTTCAGTTCATTCATGGAGAACCATCATTCATTCTTCAGTTCATTCATGGAGAACCATCATTCATTCTTCAGTTCATTCATGGAGAACCATCATTCATTCTTCAGTTCATTCATGGAGAACCATCATTCATTCTTCAGTTCATTCATGGAGAACCATCATTCATTCTTCAGTTCATTCATGGAGAACCATCATTCATTCTTCAGTTCATTCATGGAGAACCATCATTCATTCTTCAGTTCATTCATGGAGAACCATCATTCATTCTTCAGTTCATTCATGGAGAACCATCATTCATTCTTCAGTTCATTCATGGAGAACCATCATTCATTCTTCAGTTCATTCATGGAGAACCATCATTCATTCTTCAGTTCATTCATGGTTCATGAATTCATTAAAAATTTTCAATAATTTACTAATTTGATTAATATTGATTGTTATACATTTTATATTTTAATTATTCAAATCTAAGAGATCTGGCAATAAATTATTATTGGAGAATTGGATAACTTTCAGTTCCCACAGTGCCTGGGATAATGAGAGGCAATAGGATGTGTTCCAAGGAAGAGGAGGGATACTCCAGTTCCACGGATCAAGGGTTTGACTATGGAACATTTTCTGCTTTATATTTGTTTTTTGCTTTTAAAAGACAAAAAAAAAATGAAACAAAATTTAATGAGCATCTGGGGGAAAATACGAGAAAAGGTAGTGTAAAATATAATTTTTGGAAGGAGAAGAAGAAAAAAAAGAAAAAAAGAAAGCGTTTGTGAATACAAAAATATTCTAAACTTCAGAATTTTTTATTGACCAGATGTATTATTACTGCCAATTATATTTTGACTTTCCTGGCAATAACAAAATTCAATTAAGTTTAATATAGTTCAAGAATGTTGTCATTTCTCTGTTTCTTTGCCTTGACAGTTGCAAAATATCGACACCATAATGACTGTATAAGCTGCGAATACTTTGCTGTGCTATTAAAATTATTTCATTTTAGTGGTAAAGAGGAAATAATCCGAAAAATCGTAAATTATCAGCAGTTTCGGTTAAAGGTGTGATTATTTACGTATTATAGCTGGAAAAAAATACCTAATATTATACTGGTTACACCTAATATTACCAATTATATAAATTATATCCTAGCAACGGTCCAAAAAGGAAGAAATTCAGTGTCCAACAAAGTGAAAGAAAAACGGACAAAATTTCGACAAAACAGCAATAAATATTAAAATGGTGGTTTATTTCATGGCAACAATGAAAACTTCGGTACAAAAGACAGGTATAAACGTGAAATAAAAATTCAGAGGGGAAAAAAAATTTCGCCGCACTTCCCTGAAGGCTTCCCATGGTTTGTCATGGAGAGGAAGCATTTAATTTAACTTTTGTGAGAGAGTTTCTACATAGAAGCGTTTCAGACCGTTACTCAAAAATCATGTTACGTTGCAACGTTTTCTGGAAACTTATTTGATATATTTGCTGTTTTTCGATTATTACAGTTTCATTATTATGATTGTTATTGCTAGTTATTATTATTATTGGTAGTGGCAGAAGAAATAGTAGTAGTAGTAGTAGTAATAGTAGTAGTAGTGGTAGTAGTAGTGGCAGTAATAATAGTAGTGGTGGCAGTAGTAGTAATAGTAGTAGTGCAGTATAGCAGTAGTAATAGCAGCAGTAATAGTAGTAGTAGTAGTAGCAGCAGTAGTGGTAGCAGCAGCAGTAGTAGCAGCAGCAGTAGTAGCAGCAGCAGTAGTAAAAGTAGTAGCAGCAGCAGTAGTAGTAATAGTAGTAGTGCAGTATAGCAGTAGTAGTAGCAGCAGTAATGGCAGTAGTAGTAGTAACAGCAGCAGCAGTAGTAGTAGTAGTAGTAGTAACAGCAGCAGCAGTAGTAGTAGTAACAGTAACAGCAGCAGCAGTAGTAGTAGTAGTAGTAGTAACAGCAGCAGCAGCAGCAGCAGTAGTAGTAGTAGTAGTAGTAGCAGCAGTAATAGTAGTAGTAGTAGTAGCAGCAGCAGTAGTAGTAGTAGTAGTAGTATTAGCAGCAGATAGTTGAATGCAGCGCAAAACCCTTTGGGCTCATTCAGAATCGTGGGAATGAAAAATAATCTAGTTTGATTACTTATTTATTCTTTAATATCTTCTTTTCTCCTATCTTTTCTTTCAATTATTTCCACCTCCTTTACTCATTTTCCAATTTTTCTTATTCACCTTATTTTTATTCGAGAACTTTCGCTATATTTTTATTTCTTATTATTTATAATTCTTTTTACCACTTCGAAAATGTATTTCAAATTTTCTTTATACCAGTGTTCATTTCTTTTTCTTACCTCTAATTCTATTTTTTTCTTCCACCCTCTTCTCCCTCTCTTCTTGCCGTTCACTGAAAGTATTTTGTTCCCATTACGTTCTCCTTTGATATAGTTCACAATTATCGGTTTCCCTGTCTCCTCCTTCGCTTGCAGAGGGAACAACTTCCGCGGAAGGTTTAGACACACGGGCCACCAGCCACTTGCCTCACATGAATAATGTAATCAAGTAATCAAAGTTGGTGAAGCTCCAACTTGATTGCTTTATTTCATCTTAAGTTTCAGTTTCATGTTTTTTTCTGTTTCAGTGACCAGCTTTATTTACTGTTGTTTGTTTATGTAGGAAAGAGAGAGAGAGAGTGAGAGAGAGTGAGAGTGAGAGTGAGAGTGAGTGAGAGAAAGAGTGAGAGAGAGGGCAGACATAAATAGATATGTAAACAGTTAGTACAAACACTCAAAACCAAGCGTCTATCAGTAAGTGCCTTTGACAACTTGTAACATAGACACACACACACACACACACACACACACACACACATATCCATACTTTGCTTTAAGAAGAGGTATGATAAAGCTCATAGAGCAAGGAAAGTGACCTAGTACCGACTGTGAAGAGGCGCGGTCAGAAGCTGTGAATCAACCCCTGCAACCACAACTAGGTGAGTACACACACACACACACACACACACACACACACACACACACACACACACACACCTTCCTCAAAGGATACAAGTTTTGGAAACATGAAAGATCTGCTCAAGCACCCTCCACCGTCATGCTAATGACGTCTCCTGTGTGTCCGCCGCCTCCTCTCTCTTTCCCGTTTCCTACCCCTTACCCCCTTTCCAACAACCCCCTTAACCCTTTTCGAACTCCTATTCTCTATCTTCGGCTTAATGAAATGTCCTGGGAAGACAATATGTTAAAGGAGGAGCTGAACTGGTATTTGAAGAGAATGAGGTCAGTGGTACTAGCAGTGTGCCCAAGATACATACCATTACGATGGAGGAGGAGAAGAAGGTGCAGGTTGGAAAGGGAGGGACGTGCCCTCTATAGGCGAAGAAGACGAAGGACAGAGTTCATCAGAGACATAAGAATCTCTGAAAGGGTATTCTGTTAAGTATGATTTGCTTGTCAAAGTTTTTCTTTAATAACCTAATCTTATTTTATAAATAAATAAAAAAAAACGGTCATGACTTTTTCATGATGAAATTGGTAGTGTGAGCGACTGGACGCCTAGGATCGTGACTTTCACTTTTTCCCGGCTTTTGTCTCTTCAGTTATTGAAAAAATACTTAGTATGAACATTTCTGTGACACAGATTCCTAGTTCTCTGTCATTCTTAAACTGGAAAGAGCCAGCAATGCCTGGTAATGAATTCATTGTAATAGTGAGACGGCTTTACAACCAGTAACTGAAGTGACACCAGACATCACCGAACCAACACAACCAGAGTCACTCTACATTCCTTCTCGTGGAGTTATCGGGAGGAGAAGAGGACTGTTCTTCAGAATGTTTACAAACTGCACACATTCTGAAGAACAGTCCTCTTGCAAAATTGTTGGGAATTCACCACTTTCTCCTGTGAACGTTCGTCTCTTAGAATGTGCATTCGTGAAGTATTGCTTTTGCTTTCTTGGATGATTATCTTTTCCTTCGTCATCGTCAACTTTTTCTTCTTTTTCGTCTTATTATTAGCCTTATTATTATGCTTTTTCTTTTTCCTGTCGTCTTAATCTTTGTTTTACATCTTTTTCTTCGTGTTGGTTATGTTCTCAGCTTTTATGTTCTTTTAATATTTATTTCTTTATTCCGTCTCCCCCCCCCCTTGTCTGTTAGTATACTTCTCTTCCGATAATTTTCATATTTCTCTTTCGACAATTTTCTCAGGCTATTTGACCTTTTCCTCTATCCCTTTCCTCTTTTCCTCTCTCTTCCTCGCCTTTCAAAACAAGCCAGGCACAAATTTAATAGGTCTGTTTATGCAGATTTACTCCTAATATTATTGACAATATCAAGAACGATGATATGAGACAAATTGCTAGGATAAAGGCATTTCGAATTCATGAGGGTCATTAAGGCTACAACTAACATAGGTTTCACACACACACAGCGCTGTATAAGTAGATATGATAGGACTACCACTTGGCGATACCAGCAACATGCATTTGAGAGGCTGGGTCAGGAACTGGGGACGACCCCACTATCTCAAACAGGCAAGCATAGCTTAGCGAGTATACAACAAGCACACACTCCCACAAACACACGAAAAAGAAGAGGCCCAGTGTTTATTAGCAAATGTTTTTCACAAGCGGTAACTAACACACGAAATTAAAGTCAGTAGGAATTTGAAAAGATTGTTTAATGCATGGCAGTATTACAAAAATGTCTCAAAGAGGGGGAAAGAAAAAGGTGAAAAGTGCGTGTAAGGGCTCATAATTCTGGTATGTGTGTCGCATCCGGTGTTGTAGTTGGTGTGTGTGTGCCCGTGCTGAGACCTTGATAATGATAATTACTCAATAATATTATCAGTGTTGTAATTGTATATCCTGCGCACCTTTCCAGCCTATATAATCAACAAAGAATATTTTCCAGGCACAGTATTGGATCCTACCTTTACTTATCTATTCTCCCTCTCTCTCTCTCTCTCTCTCTCTCTCTCTCTCTCTCTCTCTCTCTCTCTCTCTCTCTCTCTCTCTCTCTCTCTCTCTCTCTGTGATGAGTGGAAGACAACCCCTTAAACACTCCCAGATTTTCTTAACATGCATGACCTTCAGAGAAGGCTCAACGAAACGGAACCGAAAAGTCCATTTCGCACTTAAAAAGGAGATCAGTGACAGATACCATTCTTCGACGTCCTCCTTTACAGTGTGGTTAACGTCTTGAGATTCAGAGTCTACAGGATACTGGTAAAAAAATAAAAAATCTCACATTTTCATTTCTAATAAGACATCACGATTAAGAGTCATTACCATCGCTGACTTTTTCTTGAGAGCTTGTCACGTGGATTCCCGTATTTCCGAACGATGAATGTACATACACCCGCCATGTCTGCTGGCTTATATATACTCCCTCCTCCTCTCTCTTCTGTTAGTGTGGCTTTGTAAATGGTCCAAGTCGGACCGAAACGTCGTCGTAAGCTTCTCTCTTCTATGTGCGGGTTATTTGCGTATTGTTCCAGTCACGGTATTGTGCCTTTTTTGTTACTTATATCAAAATCCCTTTACTAGTACCAGGAATAACCTTTTAAAGAAAGGACCACGAATAAGCTGGAACCATTAAGAAAGTTAAAATAAATATGACATCACTTGATTCAACTAAAAATTTTCTGGAGGGGCCCAAGAACTGGAGCCAAAACCTATACAACACACACACACATGTTCCCCAACTCTTCGCCACCTTCTTATACCTTAATAAATAAATAAATAATAAAAATATACTTCAGAGCTTTCATTTTTAACGATAAATAAAGTGTCTTGTTATTGGAACAGTCAATATACGAGCCAAGTGGATACGTTTAAATTCTGAAAATCTATAAACTGTTTATTTCTTTTGGGGAGTTGAAGACAAGGTAAAAGGAGAACGAGGAGATGGGAAGGGAGAACAAAAGAGTAAAGGAATGGCGCAAGTGAAAGGAAGAGGGGGAAGGGGAGGAGAAAGATGAACAGGGACTTTTAGAAGGGATAAGAGAAAGGCAGAAAATAAGATGGGAAATGGGAGTGAGAAAATATTGCAAGGAGAGTGAGAGTACGAGGGAGTAGACAGTAAATGCCTATTCTTATTTTGCCCCCCAGGATGCGATCCATACCAGTCGGCTAACATCCAGGTACCTACTTACTGCTAGGTGAACATGGACAGCAGTTGTCTTAAGGAAACACGCCCAATGCTCTCACCCGTACCGGGGATCGAACCACGAACCTCAATGTGTGAGCAGAGTGCCTTACCAACCTAGCTACGGGGCATCTTTTTTACTAAGTAGTTCCTGAGCTAACATTAGCTCCCCAGTGGAGTGGCAAGAGCCAGCCACGGCACTGAGTCTATACGTTTATTACATACTATCTAGTAAGCCACTACATTGTTTCTAGATGAATAGAATGTTTGCAAAATGTCTGCCAGACTGGTTCCTAAAAAAATGAAATTGCTTTTTCGCGCACATCAGAAGAAGTTTATCAATGGAGGCAAATAACAGCAAATAATGGTACCAGCACCATTCTAAAAGTATGAGGGATGGGCTTTTACCATTGCAGCGAGGAGGCCAGAGGCAATGGAGATGTTATGTATGAGAGTAATGGAGGATGTGAATAGATAGATAATTTGAGGCGTAGGAATTAGAAGGAACTATGTTTCTGAAAGGACTGAGGAGGGTTTGTAGAGGTGTACCAGTTTTGGGGCCACCGTGTCTTCACAGGAGCGTGCCTGTGTGTGTGTGTGTGTGTGTGTGTGTGTGTGTGTGTGTGTGTGTGTGTGTGTGTGTGTGTGTGTGTGTGTGTGTGTGTGTGTGTGTACTCACCTAGTTGTACTCACCTAGTTGAGGTTGCGGGGGTCGAGTCCGAGCTCCTGGCCCCGCCTCTTCACTGATCGCTACTAGGTCACTCTCCCTGAACCGTGAGCTTTATCATACCTCTGCTTAAAGCTATGTATGGATCCTGCCTCCACTACATCGCTTCCCAAACTATTCCACTTACTGACTACTCTGTGGCTGAAGAAATACTTCCTAACATCCCTGTGATTCATCTGTGTCTTCAACTTCCAACTGTGTCCCCTTGTTACTGTGTCCAATCTTTGGAACATCCTGTCTTTGTCCACCTTGTCAATTCCTCTCAGTATTTTGTATGTGTGTGTGTATGTACTCACCTATTTGTGCTCACCTATTTGTGATTGCAGGGGTCGAGTCTTTGCTCCTGGCCCCGCCTCTTCACTGGTTGCTACTGGGTTCTCTCTATCCTTGCTCCATGACATTTATCAAACCTCGTCTTAAAACTATGTATGGTTCCCGCCTCCACTACGTCGCTTTCTAGGCTATTCCACTGCCTGACAACTCTGACTGAAGAAATACTTCCTAACATCTCTTTGACTCGTCTGACTTTTCAACTTCCAATTGTGACCTCTTGTTTCTGTGTCCCCTCCCTGGAACATCCTGTCTTTGTCCACCTTATCTATTCAGCGCAGTGTTTTATATGTCGTTATCATGTCTCCCCTGACCCTCCTGTCCTCCAGTGTCGTCAGGCCGATTTCCCTTTACCTTTCTTCATAGGACATTCCCCTTAGCTCTGGAACTAACCTTGTCGCAAACCTTTGCATTTTCTCTAATTTCTTGACGTGCTTGATCAGGTATGGGTTCCAAACAGGTGCTGCATACTCCAGTATTGGCCTGACGTACACGGTGTACAGTGTCTTGAACGATTTCTTACTAAGGTATCGGAACGCTGTTCTCAGGTTTGCCAGGCGCCCATGTGCTGCAGCAGTTGTGTGTGTGTGTGTGTGTGTGTGTGTGTGTGTGTGTGTGTGTGTGTGTGTGTGTGTGTTTGTGTGTGTTTGTGTTTGTGTGTGTCCGTGTGCGAGTCTAACTTACGGATAGAGAGAGAAAATGTGTCTAACATTTGGATTCACTGGCTCAAATGAGAAGGAAACACTGCTCTGTTCCCAACATTAAGAGAGTGACACCTGTTTACACCTCGGTAACCTCCCTGGTGGCTGCCCTTGTTTCCTAACACAGAAAAAATAAATCATAAATGGAGCACAAAAGACATGAACCAAGGTAGAACAATGAATCCCAAGGGGAAAAAACATCTCGAAATTATTTATAAATAAAAACTTTGGATATAGCTTAACGACTTTCCTTATCCAGTTTTCCCTGACACTAGAATGAACCCGAAGACCCCGAATTCACAAACGAACCTCTGATCAGACTCTAAATCCGAGGCCAAGCCAGACTTCTCAAAAGAATCTAAAATTTGGCACTAAAAATGAACCCAATCTAAAACTCCTTGACTTCGAGTTCGATCCAGAACATAAACCAAGACTCGAACCTGGATTCAGAATCAAAGCCTCTCTATCCTGATAAGAAACAGTGGGATTTAGACATCTTCACTACAACATTCATCCCAGCTCAGCGCAACGTAGTACCGATACCACGATAATAAATCTTGTAACCTTGCGGCGCTAGCAGAGGCTGAGAATGCTGTAGTAAACTGTGCTATCAAGGGAGGTCGTGGTCGAGGTCGACCAGAGAATGAGAGAGACAAGCAGTCACTCCAAAGAGGTCACTCAAACTGTACGCTTTCTTGCTTTTCTTTCCCTTTCTCCTGATGTCTTGCTGGTCAGGTCGCGTGTTGAATGGTCATGATAGTGATCTAAGGTTAACTTTTCCTAATGTGCTCCACGGTTATTGGTTTTCAAGAATTTTCAGAATTTTTTTTCTCTTTTCCTCGAAAATTAAGAAGTTATCCAGTCATGGTAAGGATTTATGAAGCTAAGTAAATTAGCCGATGCATTTCTGTTTACGTTGTTTCACTTCTTCCTCTCTCTCTATATATATATGTGTGTGTGTGTGTGTACTCACCTAGTTTGTGTGTGTGTGTGTGTGTGTGTGTGTGTGTGTGTGTGTTTTCTCTCAGTCCAAGGCCAGGACATAGCAATATTTTGCAAACTTAATATATAATTTACAGGTGAATGTTTAATCAAATATCAAGACACGAATGCATAACATACAGGGTGGTGCAGTTGTTGCTGTCTGTGAGTCTCGATTCTTAGTTGATCACTTAACTTGAATTATCAAAAGTCTATCGTGGAAATATATTAAAAATACGAAGGCGCGAACGACTGCTGCTGATCTGTTGTTAAACCTCTCCACTAAGTGGCACCAGTCACTGGATGAATCCAAAGTCAGCTGTGTGGTAGCACTGGACATTGCTGGCGCTTTCGACCGGGTGTGGCACCAGG
>NC_091337.1:3590540-3603040 GCF_038502225.1 Cherax quadricarinatus | reverse complement strand
TTGAGGTGTCAAGGTCACTTAAGAGCTTCTTCACCTCCTCCTCAGTTGTTCGTATGTCATCCAACACTTGTTGGTATATTCCCTCTTGATGTTCCCTTCTGTTCTGTCTTCCCACAGCCCTTCCTGTCTCTACTGTAAAAACTTCCTTAAATCTCCTGTTCAGCTCCTCACATACCTCTTGATCATTTCTTGTGAGTTCTCCACCTTCTGTCCTTAATCTGATCACCTGGTCTTTGACTGTTGTCTTCCTCCTGATGTGGCTATACAACAGTTTCGGGTCTGTCTTGATTCTCGATGCTATGTCATTTTCATACTGTCGCTGGGCCTCCCTCCTTACCTGTGCGTACTCATTCCTGGCTCTGCGACTGATCTCCCTATTTTCGTGTGTTCTCTGCCTTCTGTACTTTTTCCATTCTCTATTGCACTTTGTTTTTGCCTCCTTACACCGTCGGGTGAACCAGGGGCTTGTTCTGGTCTTCCCGTTGTTACTGTTGCCCTTGGGAATGAACCTTTCCACTGCCTCCTTGCATTTTGTTGCTACATATTCCATCATTTCATTTACTGGCTTTCCTGCCAGTTCTCTGTCCCACTGGACCTCCCGCAGGAAGTTCTTCAACCCTATGTAGTCCCCTCTTTTATAGTCAGGCTTTTCCCATTCTACTCCTGTTATTCTCTCCACTTGCAGCTCTACTATGTATTCAAAGCACAGAACCACGTGGTCGCTAGCTCCTAGGGGACTCTCATACTTGATGTCCTCAATGTCTGAGCTGCCCAGGGTGAACACAAGGTCCAATCTTGCTGGTTCATCCTCCCCTCTCACTCTGGTAGTGTCCTTAACATGTTGGTGCATGAGGTTTTCCAGCACCACGTCCAACATCCTGGCTCTCCATGTTTCGGGACCCCCATGTGGCTCCAGGTTTTCCCAGTCAATCTCCCTGTGGTTGAAATCCCCCATAACCAGCAACTTTGCTCTGCTGGAGTGAGCTCTTCTTGCCACCTCAGCAAGTGTGTCCACCATTGCTCTGTTGCTCTCTTCATATTCCTCTCTTGGCCTCCTGCAGTTCTGTGGTGGATTATACATCACTGCAATGACCACTTTGTGTTCCCCAGACTGAAGTGTACCTGCTATGTAGTCTCTTTCTCCCGTCTCATCTATTCCTTCCATTTTCTCGAATTTCCATCTGTTTTTTACGAGCAGAGCAACCCCACCACCCCCCCTGCCCCTTCTATCTTTCCTCATGATCTGGTACCCTGGTGGGAAGATTGCATCTGTTATTGTCTCCATGAGTTTTGTTTCTGTAACTGCTATGATGTCTGGGGACTTCTCATTGATTCTTTCTTGCCATTCCTCATGTTTATTCGTTAATCCATCTGCATTTGTGTACCAAACCTTCAACTTCTGTTCTAATACTGTAACTGTGGTGCGGGGGGTGGAAACAGAGGGATCGGTGTGTGATGGTTGGTTTGGATTGTTCAGTTGCCTTGGGGGTGTCGTGGCTGGAGTCCTTCTGCCGGTGTTTCTGGGGGGTGCGCTTGTCCTTCCATTTGATCCTGGGTCATTCTGCTCTCCTTTTTCATTTCCTCCCATTTCTCCTTTCGTTTTTGAACTCTCTCTTTCATTGTCTTCCTTTCGTCCTGTGTTCTGTCTCGATCGAGGTACACACTCCGGAACTCCTGCTTGCCTCTCAGCCGTGCTTTCTCCTGCAGGATCATGGTTCGGGTTGATTCTGCCTTGAAAATTACTTTGAGAGGCCGATTCCTTTTCTTTGTGAACCACCCAATTCTCCGAAAATTTGCCACCTGGGTCATGTCCCCCTCGCCTATCACCTTCATGATGTCTTCAATCGCTTTTTTCTCCTCCTCCTTTCTTTCATCATAAGTTTCCCCTTTAGCTTCGTCTAGCCCATAGACAAACACGGATCTCTCCCTTTCCACCTCCCACTGTGACTCCCATTGCATCCTCTGATGTGTTTTAGTTCCTTCCCGTGGAGTGTTCCTTCCTTCAGTCCCTTCCCTCGTTATGGCCCCTATGCTTCTTGGTTGTGTGTGTGTGTGTGTGTGTGTGTGTGAAGGGGGAAAGAGAGAGAGAGAGAGAGAGAGAGAGGCAGAGAAAATATTAGCCAGCAAAATTTATACTTTTTATCCAGTTCAGAAACAGAATAGGTTGTTTTAAGATAAGTTTTATGGTGAAGAAGTGAATATCTTAGGAGTGGAATATGATTCTATAACATCTGTGAAGAATCAACTGGTAAATCATGCAAGCATGCCTCCATAGGAGGTAAGAGCACTAAGGTATATTTCGTACCTTCTCGACGGCAATTGCTTCAAAACTATATAAGGCACAGTTTGCTCTCACCGTGAGTTTGTACCACTTTCATTGATTATTGGGACTCCGTCTTACCTACGAATTCTGGGCAAAGTAGAGTATCGCTTAAGGACATTAATCTCTCGCTAGAATCCGGCCTGGATGATTCTGACACTTCAGCATAGTCTTCATCACCGAATAGGTGTAGGTGGCCTTACTGTTTTATACTAGGCGAACGTAATCTAGGTTCTATACTTAGCTCCACTTTGCGAAGAACAAGAAGACAACTTCTACGCTACAAGACAGACAACAAACAACAACTACACTCATGAACATCACTGTTTCTGCCATCACTCATTCCTCGACTGACACTCCAAAATTAATAAAGTCAATTTAAAAAAAAAGGATATATCTAGCCAACTTCAGCCTGTTCCAAAAAATGAGATATTTAGCTACCTTCAGCCTGTTCCTCATTTGTACATTTCATAAAAAATTAAGACGTAGAAAAACATAATCCTGGGGAAGCCTTTTATATGAACTGAGTTAGGTCATAGGTCCTAGCCATTAAATATAGGTAAAACCCTCATAGCCTGAACCTGAAAAAAACTTGAGTACGACACACACACACACACACACACACACACACACACACACACACACACACACAGAGAGAGAGAGAGAGAGAGAGAGAGAGAATCTAACTGAATCTGGAACTCGTGTACAATTTAATTATACGCAGCAAATATTTGAGGACGGGTTAGTAGTATCTGTCGCGAGGAGGTGAGTGCACTGCTCTCAAATACTCTTATTTCGTGTTCCCGGCGAAACTGCAAGGCGAAAATCCTAAGCTTTCTGCTTACATGTTATGTAGTTTGCTACCGGTTGTCAAAAACACTTGTCGATAGACACTTGGCATGTTGTCCGGGATATGTGTGTGTGTGTGTGTGTGTGTGTGTGTGTGTGTGTCATTGCATTTCTTTCGACTCTACTTCACTAATCACATCTTTCATCAGTTTCTGTTTTCCAGATATTTCGTAAGTCGACGTTTTTTTTTTTTTCCTTCTTTACTGTTTTTCATCTAGTTTATGAATTTCTCTCTGTTGTTTTACTGTACTAAATGCATTGTTGTTGTTTAGGAAGATGCAGCTCATTAATCCTCGTCTCTCTCTCTCTCTCTCTCTCTCTCTCTCTCTCTCTCTCTCTCTCTCTCTCTCTCTCTCTCTCTCTCTCTCTCTCTCTCTCTCTCTCTCTCTCTCTCTCTCTCTCTCTCTTGTTTCATCACAGTGACTCATATAACTCCATTAACTTCGTCAGAGATTTCAGATCGTTAAATTCTTTCTGATTTTCATCGATAAATCCTTTCTGATTTTCATCGATAAATCCTTCCTGATTTTCATCGATAAATCCTTTTTTTTCTCCAGATTCCCCGGTTATCTTCTCGTTACGAAAGACAAACGTTGCCGAACGAACCTCTTACTGAGACGTTTCGTCCTAAATAGAATCTGATATTGTCTGAGTGATATGCAAGAAACGTCTGACAAGAAAAAACCCTCTCTCTACTAAATGTATTTTATATTCTTTTCCCCAAATTCAACACACCTACTTATAATGTTTATGTCAGAGTTAGATGCCTGTAGTTCAGCACCTTAATTATTTTATTTTGTTTATAAAAGGGTCACATCTGCCTTTATTATTTTGTGGTATCTGAAGCGTCTGGTTGAAGACCTTTGCTTAATTGAAGCTAGTTACACTTGTTCTCGTTAGGTTAATTTCTTCGTTAGTTTATATATGTGTACTTGTGTGTGTACGTGATAGTTTATTTATGCTGTCTTTGACTTCTTTTTTGGTTGTGTAGTTATTTTCCTATTCTGGTTTGCTTGCCCTAGCTCCCATGTTATCAGATAACTCCTCACTATCTCCAGTAAAGATTTCTGTTTTTTTTCCACTGCGCTCTTGGCACGCATTTCATTTTTTTTTATTGTTAGTGCCACCTCCTCTCAGACACTTTTAATCCAACCTTTTTACTTGATACACTTCACTCGGGTTTGTTCTCTTTTAATGCTGTATCGCTTTCAACTTGTCCCTCAGACTCTCTTCGTATTTGTGAATACTCTTTAGTTCTCTTGATTATTTCCATTTTTTCTGAAATTTATATTGTTCTGTACCTCCTCGACTCTCAAAAAGCCTTTACATTGCACTCGAAAGCCGTCCCTCCCACCTACAAAATCTTTCTCACCATTAAACGCTAACAAACATGAATACTCACGCCAACAAACACTCCTTCCCACCCACAAACACGCCCTACAACCCACAAATACTCACACCCACACTCTCACAAACGCAAACTCTCCCTCCCACCAAAAAAACACTCCCTCTTACCCACGAACTCTCCCTCCTACCCACAACACTCCCTCCCATCCACTACGAGCACACCGTTCCAATTTACTCTTTTCAGACCTTCAATAAGAATCGTAGATGAGCGAGCGAGCCAGACGGGAAGCAAGTAGCCAGCACAGCTCTGGGCATATATGTATCCTTCTCCTCATCCTCTTCCTTCATTCCTTCCTCTCTCCTCTGTATTTTCTTCTTCCTTCTCTTCTACCTTTTCCTTTTTCTATCTATACCTCATGCACATCCTTTTCCTTTGTTACAGTTTCCTCCTCTACCTCTTTCTTCTCAACATCCTCTTCCTCCTCCTCTTCTTCCTGTTCTACGAGTCTCCTCTTTAACCTCTACCTTTCCCTCTTCTTCCTCAACCTCTACTTTTCCTTCTCTCTTTTCCTTATCCAAGGCAAGGTGACCCGAAATAGAAGAAATGCATTTAGCATTCCTCTTTCCATCTTCAACCCTTCTATACCCACAAATTTCTGCTGTACATTCTAACACTGCATTCTTAAATTTCATTCATATAATAATCAATATTCTTATTAATTTTCTAGGGATTGCAATTTTTATTATAATAATTGATAAAGAAATTTATTTTTTATAGTGTAAAGAGAGAAAGAGAAAAAGAAATATAGAGAGTTAGAGTGAATGAAAGTGCAGATGAATGCTACCCGCTCCAACGCAATCCTTTAAATCAGCAGTGACAATAGCAGATGTAATTTCAGCACGTGTTTCCTCAAGGGAGGTGGGGAACCCAATATTCATTAGCCACCACCACCAGCTCTCCCTCGCCTTGCCACCACTAATGTAGCAGCTGGACACCATCAAAAAAATACAATTGTAGGTGCTATTGCAGCTCCCTTTTTCCATTACCTCTCCATCCAAGCAGTTTCCTGCTTCTGTCTTCCCTTTCTCCATCCTGAGAGATGTTAATTCTCATGTAAGAGCATCCATAGCTCAGGCCTACTGGCCCATACAAGCCAAGTCCATATGAGAAGTACTGAACATTCAAAGCTACTCAAGAATTTGCTTCAGTACTTCAGGTACTAATCAAGTGAAGCTGTTTTCACTTATATATTTGTCTAGTCTCTCTTTAAAGTTACTCCGGGTCTTAGCCTCTATCGCCCTGAAGCTTCAACGGAGACGCAGCTACTTACTTCAAAGTGGAATACTTGAAGATATTCTTATCGTCTTTACTGAATTCACCAGATTAAGACTGACAGATTTCATTAAATCATGTATGCAACTCAACGTATGTAATGGAATGAGAAAGGTAAACAGCACATATTTTCTCCCATAACGTAACTCCTGGAATCGGAAGCAGCACACTTCGGATGTTTCCACTATGTAATATAGAATAGCGTAACAGCACACTGCGGATGAGCCCAGTTTTTTTTTTATATAAAAAAAACAAGAACTCTCTTCTTTTAGTTTCTCGCTCCTCCCAAACTTATCTTCATGCATTCCTCGCTCACCCCTATCCTCTCTTCCGTCCCTTCCATCCTTATTTTCCCCCCTCCTCTCTAATCTTCACTACCTCCCTACTTCTCTTTTCTCTTTCCTTCTACTTCTACCTCCATGAGTGTGTTAACAGGCAATGTAGAGTTCATTGTCCATTTAAATTACTATTATTCTTCCTTCTCTTATTTTTCTTCTATCTTTTTTTTATTTAGATATTTAGGGGAAGAGCCAAACCCTTACTGGTACAGGGTGCTAGAGACAATAAGAGACAATTTGTTTCAATCTAAGGAAGGGAAGGACAGCTCCAATTTTCTTGCATCAAGGTCCCCTCACCGGCATCAAGATCCCTCTCACCGGCATCAAGGTCCCCTCAACGGCATCAAGATCACCCTCACCGGCATCAAACCACGGACTTCAGTGTGTGGAGTGCGCTACCAGCCGAGCTACGGGACACCATAAATTGCATTTGTTAGCAATTATTCTCTTAACCATAGTAGCAGCGCTGTATAGCCCTTGTGGCTTAGCGCTTCTTTTTGATTATAATAATTAACCATAGTAGAAATACTCTCATAAATTAATACAAGAAATTACGAATAACCCCAGTAGCACCGACAAGCAGTGGGAGCCACAACCCGCCACCCCGACCCACAACCTGCCTCAGCGAGCCACCTGGCACTTGCAAGAGACCGAATTACATCTCTCAGAGGTTACCAGGACGATGGTTATCATACACACAAAAACACGGACACACACAGAGTACAGGTTGTGGGACATAAGGCTGCAGTCCTCAGAGAGAGAGAGAGAGAGAGAGAGAGAGAGAGAGAGAGAGAGAGAGAGAGAGAGAGAGAGAGAGAGCAGAGCAGAGCTCGGGGGGCGTGGCACTTCAAGCAACTAATTATAACAGTGTGTGCAACACTGCAGGTGATCACGCTGGGCCGCCCTCACCTTGAGTGAATACTGCCAGTGTGCACACGCTGCACCCTTCAGGCTGAGAGGGCTCTTGATCCAAAGAATTGGAGCTGTCCACCAGCATCTTTGGATCAAAGCTGATTAACACTCATTCCCCAGACCCTGCCTCACCCCCTACGGCTTTAGCTCTTCTCCATGAATAATAGTAATAATAATTAGTAAACTGAGAGTCTATTCAAAAACTCAGTAAAAGACAAAGAAAATATCGCCAAATTTTTCTTCCAAAATACTTTGAAATACATATTTTTCAATAGAAATTAAAACTGAGTATCTTTGTAACTAATTTTATATTCGCAGAGAAATATTAAACCCGAAGAGGTCGTATTTGGAGAATAGGAGAGGAAACAGATTTGATCCGAGGAAAGAGAGAGTAGCTAGGCTTGTTTCTTAGTGATATTTTTGTTATTTGTTTAGCTGGGTACGAGAAGACGGGACTAGAGGTTGATCCAACGAGAGTGACCGAGTCTGACACTACCTTGGGCTCCTCGTTCACTTGTGCTCTGTTCTTTAAACACGAGGGATCAACTTGGCTACTCCGGGTGTGTAGTTACAAATTGCCAAAGGTATTTCTCGATAGACACTTGGAGTGTGTGTGTGTGTGTGTGTGTGTGTGTGTGTGTGTGTGTGTGTGTGTGTGTGTGTGTGTGTGTGTGTGTGTGTGTGTGTGTGCGCGTGTGTGTGCGTGTGTGTGCGTGTGTGTGCTCGCGCGTGCGTGCGGTGTCCCATGTGCCAAACATTTCCTTCTTCACATCCACAAGCAAAACAACTTAAAACACGAGGAGACTTTTAACACGGAAGGGAGGTGGGAGAAGAAGACCAAGAATCAAAACACAGAACAGTAGGGAAAAAAATGGGTTTGAATAATGACGTGACATCTCAAGGAGAAGGGAGGAAAGGGGGAAAGTGGTAGGGAGAGGGACAAGCTTTCCCAAGTTTGTCCATTAATCTTCTCTCTCTCTCTCTCACACACACACACACACACACACACACACACACACACACACACACACACACACACACACACACTGTCCTCCAGTGTCGTCACGCCGATTTCCATTAACCTTTCTTCGTAGGACATTCCATATAGTTCTAGAGCTAAGGGGAAGAAAAGTTAAGGGAAATCGGCCTGACGACACTGGAGGACAGGAGGGTTAGGGGATACATGATAATGACATACAAAATACTGCGTGGAATAGACATTGTGGACAGAGACAGGATGTTCCAGAGAGGGGACACAGAAACAAGGGGTCACAATTGGAAGTTGAAAACGCAGATGAGTCAAAGGTATGTTAGGAAGTATTTTCTCAGTAATAGAGTAGTCAGGAAGTGGAATAGCTTAGCAAGTGAGGTAGTGGAGGCAGGAACCATACATAGCTTAAAGATGAGGTATGATAAAGCTCATGGAGCAGGGAGAGAGAGGACCTGCAACCACAATTAGGTGAGAACACAGCAGGCCAGCTACCTGCCATTAAGCTCCTTTAACGAACAGTACCACACAATGCAAGCCAAGAGATCTATCGGTAAGTGCCTTTGACAACAGGTAACCAACAAACCCACAATACCGGCCAGTATCTCTGACATGCAAATGCAATAGAATGAAGAATAATATGAGAAGTGTGGTGAATCGCCTGGAGAAAAGTCATTTCATCAAAAAACCACCCTCAGTGATTATAGATAATATATTCTGTCACACAAACCTGCTGGATTTTCATAAGTCGAGGGAGGGGCATAAAGGACAGATTATCCTAGAGGCTATACAAACCAGTCACATTATATAAATATATACGTATATATATATATATATATATATATATATATATATATATATATATATATATATATATATATATATATATATATTATATCGTGCCGAATATGTAAAACTGGTCAATTAGCAAGAACTCATTAAAAATTAAGTCCTTTCTAAAATTTTCTCTTATACGTTTAAAGATACATTTTTGAATTAATGTTAATGTAAAACTTGCCTAACCTTATTATAACAAGAACAATTTATTTTAGCCTAACTCAGTTATATATATTTTAGATTTGTTAATAATTTAATACTAAACAAACACAGTGAAATATATTTTTTTCGTTAGGTTCAGAATGATTTTGGCGAAATTATTGCATACACAAATTTTCGCTTGTCTTATATGGCAAGATGAGCGTTGCTATTTAAGCCAAGATGGCAAGTTCTGCCTATTCGGCACGACATATATATATATATATATATATATGCAATAAGATCACAGTAAACAGGTGATTTCAAAATATGCAAAACAACCACTCTGAAAGAATAGAGAAATTCCAAGCGCTTTCGTTCCTTGATAATGTGAGTAGTCACGAAAGCGCTTGGAATTTCTCTATTCTTTCAGAGTGGTTGTTTTGGATACATATATATATGTATATATATATATATATATATATATAAGTTCGTGACAATAGCTTCTTAATGGTGGTGTCCAACAATAGTCAACAGCATAATTTTACATTAGAAAGTTATTTAAGATGTCTCCCTAATTGGGGGCGATGATTTTCTCAGTATACATAGAAGGGTTCTGGTGGTATCCAATCTTCTTCATCAGGTAAGTTGCTCAAAATCATGGGTCGAGGGTAATCATCTTTATGAATAAAACGACAAACCCTCTGTGGGAGAGTCATTCTTTGAGTCCTGTGAGGCGGAGTATTGATGGTGTAATCGGTGGTATTTATCACTTGTATAGGATGTTCTCTATCTGGCATGTATAGTTCTTGCATTGTATAAAGTTGTTTCTTTTTTAGGGTGTCAAGGCGTACATTTATGGCAGTAATATCTTGTGTGTGTAAATCTGCCATTTTAACTCTGTCTCTCCTCCTGGTATCGGTAATAAAGCGAAGAGCACTATTCTGGACCCTTTGTAACCGTAGCATGTTGGTCTTTGTTGTTAATGACATGGGGACACAAGGGTATTCGAGTATAGGTCTTATTATCATTTTATACAGATGTTTTTTGACATGTTGAGGGGCTTGATTGAATCGAAAGAGTCTGCTAAGACCGACTTTGGCTGTGTTGATCTTTTTAGTTACATGAGATGTTGAGTGGAGCAGCCTGTCTATTTCATATCCCAAGATCTTGTTAGGGTTTCTAATGGCTACAGGTGTACCTCTGATGGAGATACCCCCTTTATCTTCGATGGTTGATGCAAAACATCCTATCGTGCTAACAAGGACCTTGTCAGGATTAGTCATAATTCTCCATTTCTTCTCCCAATTAGATGTTCGACGAAGTTCAATATTCATTTTTTCTATGACTCTCTCATACTTGTATTTTCCTGTTACTGGAGTTGATGAGACGACATGAATAACATCATCTGCAAACTGTGTCACAATTGTGTCATTAAACTCTGGTTGAGGAAGGTCATTCACATAAATGTTAAACAGAAGTGGACTGAGACAAGAACCTTGTGGGACACCAGCCGTCGGTATAAAAGGTTCTGTCGACTTGCCATGAAAGGTGGGAATGATTTTTCTTTGAGTTAAGAAATTATAAATTACTCTGAGAAAAGTCCAGTTATGGTCTGGTAGGTCAATGAGTTTGTATATAAGGCCATCATGCCATAAGCTATCAAAAGCTTTATGAACATCTCTGGTGGCAATTAAGGCAAGATTGCCCTGCTGTTTTAGACTTGCTACAGTGTCAAAAATAACATTTATTGCATGATTGGTACCTCTATGTGTTCTAAAGCCAAATTGTTTTTCAGTAAACAAGTGATTAAACTCCATATAGTAATTCAATCTGTTGGAAATGACTTTCTCAAGAACTTTTCCAGTGACTTCAAGTAAAGATATAGGTCTATAGTTCCCAGGTTGGTGGATGTCTTTATTGGGCTTAGCAAGAAAGATCATCCTAGCAGTCTTAAAAACAACTGGAAAATGTCCTGAGGCCAAGATGGCATTAAAGATATTTACCAAGGACTGTTTGCAATTTCTAGGTAGGTACTTTATTTGTTTCATTGTTATTCCAGAGAGGCCAGGGGCTCTATTTCTCATTCTTCCAATAACCTGACTTATCTCTAGTAATGTAATAGGTCTAGTAAGCGGGTGGGTATCTTCAAGAGTTGAAGTATCGATGGTAGGTAGTGGTTGTAGATCATCCAAGTTCTCATCTCTCCATTCATTTACTAACTGATAATGATTATTATTAAATTGACGACTTTTATTGTGAGAGAGAATTTTCTCCCATACTTCACCCATCAAATTAGCCTGGTCCTGTGGATCGTCAAGTTTAATTTCAACATCTTCATCATCCTCATCAGTGAAGGTATGAACTAGGTGGTTAGAAACCTTGTGCTTTCCCCCTAAAAGTTGTCGGATCTTACTCCAAAATTTTGCTGGTTCACGTTTATATTGATTAGCTTGAAGAACTAGAAATTTCCATATGTCTCGTTTGTGTTGACTAATCATGTTAATTAATTCGTGCCTTAATCGGTGCAGTGTAGCTGCTGGTGGTTGTCGCGTTTGAAGATGCCTTCGACATTCTGCTTGATAATTTCTTAAAGTGTCTCTAATTTCTCTAGTAGGTTTATATTGTCGGTATATCTTTGTGGAAGCTAATTGGCAAGTTGCATTGGTAGCTTCAATTATTCGATTGTGCAGGGACCTGATTGCATCATCAATTGCACTGGAAGGTAGATTTTCCAAAGACACAATTTCATCCTCACCCAGATATGCCCTGAAGGGGTCAAATCCTAGGGTGTTAAGATTGGGTTTAGGAGTTACAGGTATTCTAAATGGAGAAGTTTGTAGTTGTATTATAACAGGGATATGGTCAGATCCTACATTTCCACCAGGAGATATACGACAGTGAAAGATGTCACAGTCTCTGTTTGTCGATACTATATCTGGTGTTCCTGGATGAGGTCCAATGTACGATTTGAAGAATGGGCCTTGAAATGACAAGTTTCTAGCTGTCATGATATTAAAGAGTTGTTTTCCTTTTAAGTCACCCAGTGGAATACCAGCTCCACAGATGAAGAGGGCAGGGTGATGAGCATTAAAATCTCCAGCTAGAATTGTTGGAATATTTCTGCTTAATATCCTATGTAGAGGAATTGACTATATATGGCTGTCTCGGGGGAAAATATCCAGTTGCTATCACTAGTTGTCCATGCGACGTTGTTAGTTCTATTGCAAGAATGTTATCTTCATCCACATGAATATTTTTAAATGTATATCCTAATTTAACCAAATATGTCGTGCCGAATAGGCAGAACTTGCTTGCGATCTTGGCTTAAATAGCAACGTTCATTTTGCCATATAGGACAAGTGAAAATTTGTGTATGCAATAATTTCGCCAAAATCATTGTGAACCTAACGAAAAAAATATATTTCACTGTGTTTG
>NC_091337.1:3570540-3575540 GCF_038502225.1 Cherax quadricarinatus | reverse complement strand
GGCGCTATTGAAAAAAACAAGTGTGAAATATTGAAGATATATTAAAAATATTGTGAGTTTGGAGAGAATTTTTTTATAGTCTCTAGAGCACTAATTTTTTTTTGCTTTTGGCTCGCTCGGGATTTTCCAGATATTACAAAAATTAAAGATTTTAATGGATGTGTTGGGTCTGTGAGAGGTATCTGGGGGGAGAGAGGTATTTATGGGGAGGGGAGAAAATGGGTGGTGAGAGGAAAAAGGAAGGTTATGAGGGAGAAACGGGGAAAGTAGGGAAGAGCAAAAGGGACAATAGGGGGTGAGGGTGGAGGGGTGAGTAGGAAGGAATGAGGGGAGGAATGATTATGGAGGAAAGGGGGTTGTGGGAAGGGAAGAACAAGGGTAAGAAAAGGGTGATGAGTAATGGTCCAGTCTCCCCTTCACTCTTGAACGCTTCCGAGTCTCTCCCACAATGGAAACACAGTGCTGATGTTTCCAGTTTTGATTAGTAAAGAAATGGTAGCTCCCACATGCTAGGGACTCCAGTTCTGCTTGAACGATATCCCTGAAGCTCTCGGAGCTACTGCACCTATCGTGGGATACTTGACGATATCATCACCGTCCTGCTGAAGTCTCTCAGCTCAGGCTGACACACTTCAGAACTTTGCCTGTGCAACCCCTCCTACCTGACTGAATATGACAGCTGCCTCACCTTCCCACATTGTACCCCTCATACAGAATAGGGCAGCTCAGTGAGGGTGTTCTCCTCTTGTAACTATAACACAGAAAAGGATGGCCACATATCGGTCAGTTATTCAGTTACGTTCAGCATAAAATACACGGCATGAAGTCAGGCCTGATATCTACTGTCACTCTTCATCACTTGGAATCATGAACTAAATCCACAAACACCTTTGTTGGGGCTTCAAAGTGCCATGAGCATTTCACAGTAAATGGAACTAATACATGGAGACAAAAAAATAAAAAAAGAAGAGGAGGTCCCAGGACCAAAACGTGTTTTAAATAAAAATGTCCCAGTGCTTGCTAATGTGTCTTTTTAAACCACGTGAAAGAAGTTGTCAGAATATTTAAACCTTCGTCTGAATGATGAGAACTAATATTGCAGCATCAGTGAGTCGGGAGGACAAGCCAGGTGTAGACAGCGAGATGTGAATATATCATCTTGTGAGTGTCCTTCTATCACGAGAATTGAAGATGATAGACATCAAACCATTGTCGAAATATTCAGAACTTTTCTTTCCTGTCTTTGTCTGAGTGTAAGTTACTTCCTACAACAAAGCGTCATATTAAGAAAAACTTCATGCCAAGTGAGAAAGACGTGGGGAAAAAAACGTATGTAGCGACGTACAGGGACATAGGTTGTCGGTCCTTCCAAAACACATGAGGAAGTGGTAACTTACACCAAATTACACACAACCACACACATGCATACACACACACACATACACACAAACACATACACATACAACAAGGTGAGTACACACGCCCACTTTCATCTGCCGTATTCCCTGTTTCAACTAAATACCAGTTCGATATTTGTTTATTGGCAATTCTGGAGTTTTATTGCCTTAATTTGTTCGCAGTGAGGTAAATATAAAACCCAGATTCACTTGGAGCTTTGCAGGCCTTTTACCAGTACCATTTTTTTACTTCCTCGCCTAGCCAAAAAAAAAAACATTAGTTCTGTCGCTTTATCTGCTTTACTACCCAATCAGTGCCATTATTTTCCTGTTTATTTCTGCAGGCCGTGAGTGGTGCTCTGGGTTAATTTCCCGAGAACGTGATCTGGTGTTCTGTTTGCCCCAGTTCGAGCTCCCGGTTTATGTAAACTCAATGAGAACTCTGCGTGTTTTGCCTTGCTTTTTTACGGAGTATTGGAAAAGTCTTGGAGGGTATGTATGAGCATATATGTCTGGAAGTGTGTACTCGTACACGTACGTGTGTGTGTGTGTGTGTGTGTGTGTGTGTGTGTGTGTCCACGTGCATTTATGAACCTGTGTGTGTTTTGCCATCAAAGACGAGTAACAAAAGAAGAAACAATTATTTCATTTGTCATGAAGGTGGACAATTAGATTAGTTACACAATACAACGTTCAGACATACGCTTATTCTGTATATATATATATATATATATATAT
Source organism: Cherax quadricarinatus (assembly GCF_038502225.1). Taxonomy (NCBI): domain Eukaryota; kingdom Metazoa; phylum Arthropoda; class Malacostraca; order Decapoda; family Parastacidae; genus Cherax; species Cherax quadricarinatus. The sequence goes on along the minus strand of NC_091337.1, from coordinate 3,573,405 downwards.
ATATATATATATATATATATATATATATATATATATATATATATATATATATATATATATACGTAAATACATTCTGTAACATAAATAGGACTAAAAATTTCATTGAATTACGATATTTGGGTGTCTTGGTCTGCGAGTATGGCTGTCTTGAAGGGTGAAACTACAGGACACAGATTTCTCTGTATCTCCTGTAATTCCTTCACGCGGAAAGTCTCGATAGTTAGAATAGACATAATTCCAATTCAGCAAGGTCGCCTGGGACCTCGTTAAAGTGGGAAAGGCAAGACATCCAGTAGACAGGCGGATGACTTCCTGGACACAAGTTCCTGGGAAGGGATTAAGGTAGGAAGCTCAAGGTGAAGATACTGAGAGAAAGACAAGGAGATATGCACACATTACAGGAGTTTATATATGCAGGCAAATGTAGATGGTACAATGTCCCAAAGTTTTAAAAAAGTGTCAGGGTAGGTCGTTTAAACTTAGGCTGCTGTAGTAATATTGGAAAAATTTTTACAAAAAAATGGATTCAACATTACTGATAAACAATTTGAATTTCTACCTACAAAATCCTGTATTTATATTCTGTAAAGTTATTATAGGAGAAACTGATGAATTATGGAAATGGATAGAGAGAACATTTACCTAAAGTATCAGAAAAATCTTTGCTAGTGCTATCAGAGATACAAAGATCACTGGGTTATATGTAGTAACGCCAGACATGTATATGTTACGCTTATTCATAATAACAACAGAGAGGCAAAGATCACAATATTGTACAAAGTAAAATTAGAAGAGAAAATATCACGCTTTTATATTTAGTAATGTCAAGGATACAAAGATAACGCTATTACGTTATAATACGTATTTACGCTGGTGATCAAAATATTAAACACAATAACACCAGCAACTGATGTAGAGATAAGAAAGTTACAGATACGTACATAAATTATAGTTTTATATGAACGAAAATGCAGAAAAACTGAAACAAAAACATAAACTGTGACTCTTAAATAGATGACTAAAATATACAATAAGCGGCCTCCCCATGGTGGTTCAGGTACAGGAGTTCCTCTCTTCTACCGGGCCTATGTATCCAGTCCTCCCGGGCGGGTGTATTGTCTGGGCGCAGATTACTGTGTGTCCTCCCCAGTAATTACATCTTCTCGTATATATTGATATTTAAACACTTGTGTTGTAATATCATATGCGGGCTGGGCTCCATGGGGTTGCTGCATTTGACAAGTTAAGTTCCTCTCTCAGGAAATGCTGTGTTTGGGGTTCACAGCTCTCAACGTCCCCCTCAAATGCAATTAACCTCAATTTCAGTTTTTTCTTTTATTGTATGATAGTATTTTGTTAATGAGTGTGAGTGCAGAACACGTCTTCATTTTTATGACCATTCTTGATGTCTGACCAGGTTTATTGAAGTGCTCTTTAATCTTCGGTTTGTACTGTAATCATTATTTTGACACTTTCGACAAATAGGCATACATACGAGTTAATTTATGTAAGTAGGTTAAGAATTTTCATTATGAACAAAATGGGGCCAAGCACTTATCCCAGTGGAACTCTATTATTTATTCTCCATCACAATTTTTTCTTATAATGGCTCACTTCTTTTAGTTATTTATTAACCTATCTATGCTAGTACCCTTCCTTCTATGTGACACTATCAAAATTTTACAATCTAGGAATATGCTCATTCTACTTCCTTCCTTTCTTTCCTGTCTAAGTCTTGAAGGGATTAGAAGGCACACCCTTCCATTTTTTAATTCATGCTGGTGTTCTCTGAGGAAACTAGTACTTTGAAGGTGATCAGCCAGTCTATTCCTTGTGATTTCGTGCAGCAATTTGCATGTTACGTTCAACAGAGCTACACATGTGCAATTCAGTGTTTCCTGCCTGTCATGTTTCTTAAATATGTGTATTGTATTTGCTATCTTCCAGTTGTCTGGCCCTTCACTAATACTTGACTCAGGAAAACTCGCTTAGTATTTCAGCCCCTTCTCTTAATATTCGTGGTGGTATTCCCTTTGGTTTTAATGCTTTTGATGTTTCAGTTTCCATCAAGAGTCCCCTCGTTTCCTCATTAGTACTTTTAATGCTTGACAGTTCTGTTTGGCTTGTCTCTTCTATCTCTGGTACTGGCCCTAGTTCAGTGCTGAAATCACCATAAAACCTACTGTTGAACTCATTGCATACCTTTGTGTCATATCCTGTGTCTGTGTTTATCTCGTATCTTAGTTATTGTGCTATACACGCAGACTTTGAAAGAGAGAGAGAGAGAGAGAGAGAGAGAGAGAGAGAGAGAGAGAGAGAGAGAGAGAGAGAGAGAGAGAGAGAGAGAGAGAGAGAGAGAGAGAACTAGAGCTATCACCCAGGTTCTGGTTTATCGGACCTGCGTGCTCACGGGGTTAAAAATACGATTGACCAAACACGCGCGTTCCAACTTTCGGGAATCGCTGTACATTTTTTTTTTTAGCTGCTAAGGGCACGGCAGGTGGAATAAGTCTTGTCTGTTTTTCTGTGTCTACTAATCTACTTATAGTTACCAACTAGTTGCTCCGGGGGGAGGGGATGTCGAATCTCAGCTCCTGGTTCCGCTTATCACGGTTCTTATCCTCAATGGATTTAATCATTTCTTCTCATACACTTCTGTCGGGGAATATGCCTCCACCGCTTCACACAGATCGTTCACTTTCTAAAAAATCCTTAAGACTGAGAAGGTACTTTTTGATTTACTTGTGATTCTTTGAGATTTTTGGCTGCCGTCTAATACCCCTTATTCCAGATTCTCTCCTTTCAAACAGTTTGCTTCTCTCGACCCCTACTCAATTTTATCATATCCTGCACGTCGTGTTCATA
>NC_091337.1:3555540-3565540 GCF_038502225.1 Cherax quadricarinatus | reverse complement strand
AGAGACTGATAGATACCAAGTGTGTGGGAGACTGATAGATACTAGGTGTGTGGGAGACTTATACCAGTGTGTGGGAGCATTATAGATACTAGTGTGTGGGAGACTGATACCAGTATGTGGGAGACTGATACCAATATGTGGGAGACTGATACCAGTTTGCGGGAGACTGATACCAATGTGTGGGAGACTGATACCACTGTGTGGGAGACTGATACCTCTGTGTGGGAGACTGGTACAAGTGTGTGTGGGAGACTGGTACAAGTGTGTGTGGGAGACTGGTACAAGTGTGTGTGGGAGACTGATACCACTGTGTGGGAGACTGGTACAAGTGTGTGTGGGAGACTGGTACAAGTGTGTGTGGGAGACTGATAGCACTGTGTGGGAGACTGATAGCACTGTGTGGGAGACTGATAGCACTGTGTGGGAGACTGGTACAAGTGTGTGTGGGAGACTGGTACAAGTGTGTGTGGGAGACTGATACCAGTGTGTGGGAGACTGGTAGAAGTGTGTGTGGGAGACTGGTAGAAGTGTGTGTGGGAGACTGGTACAAGTGTGTGTGAGAGACTGATACCACTGTGTGGGAGACTGATACCACTGTGTGGGAGACTGGTACAAGTGTGTGTGGGAGACTGATACCAGTGTGTGGGAGACTGGTACAAGTGTGTGTGGGAGACTGGTACAAGTGTGTGTGGGAGACTGGTACAAGTGTGTGTGGGGGAGACTGATACCAGTGTGTGGGAGACTGATACCACTGTGTGGGAGACTGGTACAAGTGTGTGTGGGAGACTGGTACAAGTGTGTGTGGGAGACTGATACCACTGTGTGGGAGACTGATAGCACTGTGTGGGAGACTGATAGCACTGTGTGGGAGACTGGTACAAGTGTGTGTGGGAGACTGGTACAAGTGTGTGTGGGAGACTGATACCAATGTGTGGGAGACTGATACCACTGTGTGGGAGACTGGTACAAGTGTGTGTGTGTGGGAGACTGGTACAAGTGTGTGTGTGGGAGACTGATACCACTGTGTGGGAGACTGATACCACTGTGTGGGAGACTGGTACAAGTGTGTGTGGGAGACTGATACCACTGTGTGGGAGACTGATACCAGTGTGTGGGAGACTGGTACAAGTGTGTGTGGGAGACTGGTACAAGTGTGTGTGGGAGACTGATACCACTGTGTGGGAGACTGGTAGAAGTGTGTGTGGGAGACTGGTAGAAGTGTGTGTGGGAGACTGGTAGAAGTGTGTGTGGGAGACTGATACCAGTGTGTGGGAGACTGATACCACTGTGTGGGAGACTGATACCACTGTGTGGGAGACTGGTACAAGTGTGTGAGAGAGACTGATACCAGTGTGTGGGAGACTGATACCAGTGTGTGGGAGACTGATACCAGTGTGTGGGAGACTGATTAATACGAATTAGAATTCATTTAATTTATGGATATATTTACAGTCTTTGATCTCACAGAAATTAATTTATCAGTATGGAATGGTGATTATAAACCAGAAAAAATGTGTAGTGTATGTGTGTGTGTGTGTGTGTGTGTGTGTGTGTGTGTGTGTGTGGGTGTGGGTGTGTCCAGTTGCTTCCTAGGGAATATGCCACTGGACTTCAGGAAGATTTGGACAAAATAATGTCATGGTCTGAAAAGCGGCAGATGCAGTTCGGTGTGGACAAGTGCAAAGTCCTAGTCCTCGGGAATGAAAACCCTCATAATTATAAACTAGGTAACGCAGAGCTTGATTATACTAAAATGTGAAAAAGATTTGGGAGAAGTGGCTTATATACTGCAAACAAGTGAGTTGACGCAGGAGGCGACGGAGTCACCAGTGGAAAAAATCCATTAAAGTACGTAATGTATATAGGTTAGGCAACCATGATCCTAACCTACTTACACTAGTTGATTTTTCCACTGCTGACTCTGCCTTTCGCTTCATCTCACATGTCTGCTATATAACCCACTTCTGAAGAAATGTTGCACAAGTGTCTCATTCTTCAACTTAGTGTTTTCTGAACTATTTACACATACACACAATGAATAAACTATATATATATATATATATATATATATATATATATATATATATATATATATATATATATATATATATATATATATATATATTATATATATATATAATGCCGTACCCAATAGATAAAACTTGCGATTTTGGCTAAATAGCAATGCTCTTCTTGCCGAATAAGCAAAAATCATTCTGATCCTAACGAAAAGAAAGATGTCAATGTTTGTTTATTACTAAATTTTATAAACTTATCTGAAATATATTTAGTTGGATTAGGCTAAATTAAATTGCGCTTGTAATAATAAGGTTAGGTAAGTTTTCTAAGGTTGTTTTGGACAAAGTTATCAATTTTTACATTAATATAAATAAAAATTATATCTTTTAAACGTAAAAGAGAAAATTTACGAGAGGACTTAATTTTAAATGAGTTCTTGTTAACTGACCAGTTTCACTTATTCGGCACGACATATATATACCACATAGCATACGGTGATTCCAGACACAAAATAGCACTATGAAAGCAGCAGCAGTTCTACTGTAGTGGTTATATATTCGTGAGGAAGGAAGCAGCCTTCGTCAGTGTGGGAAGTGTCTCAGACAGTGTTTGAATCAGGCAAGGAAGCCTCGGTTCCTCTCACGTGGCTGCATCCCGAGTTGACGATATGATTCACATCTTTCTTCCCCCATCCCCGCCTGCTCAAACCAGGATTTTCCCTTCATTCAAACACCAGCACGAAAGTGTCAGCGAAAACTTGTGTATTTTTGGGAAGCTCTGCAAGAGTTTTATATATATATATATATATATATATATATATATATATATATATATATATATATATATATATATATATATATATATATATAAAGAGAGAGAGGGAGAGTAATGAAATCTCGAAACAAGTGATACTGAAGCATTTACCAAAATGCAGCCAGCCGAGATTAGATCCTGCGACACATTCTCCCACCTCAAGAGACAGAACAACGTTCACATTGCCTTGAGCTTACCACTACCACGAGTATCCTCGGATCATGAACAACACCTAGCTCTGCTGGGTGCATGGTCTTTGAAGGATCGCTGGTCAAGTGGGTAAGGCAATATGAACGTTGCTCTATCTCTTGAGGCAGGAGAATGTGTCGCAGGATCTAATCTTTACCTTTGGTAAAAAAGTAACCGAATACGTGAGGCACGTTCCTCATGAGTATATAAATTATTATATTAATCCGCCAAGCACGCAGACACCGTTCATGGACCACCAAGCCGGATTTTCGAACACGAACACCCAGTTCAGACGAAAAGCGCATCATTCTGATGAAAACTTGACGGGGTAAAGGATGGATTAACGCTGGGGTGAGTTAGTGACTATGATGGCCATTGGTGGGTTACACCAAACTATGAAGGACTTTGACAAGGCTTCTATTTACTATAGAATGACAATGATATGTAAAGTATTGTGATGTAAATGGCTTAGAAAACAGACTTCTTGAAAAATGAGAGACTTGTGCAATATTTAAGACATTTCCTGCATAAATTACTAAATTTATAAAAAAAAAAAATTTAATTTTCTTTATAGGTCACTCTGCCTTGGTGGGATATGGCCTACCCTAACCTAACCTAAAATATGCAAATATCTAATCAACCAATCATATGGCAGCACCTCAATGATAAACAAACACAACGAAAAATATTTTTTCGTTAGGTTCAGAATGATTTTTCAAAAATTATTGCGTACACAAATTTTTGCTTGCCTTATTCGGGAAGAAGAACGTTGCTATTTAAGCCAAAATCGCAAATTTTACCTATGCGGCACGACGTATATATTATTGCTCTTTCTATCCCTCTCTCTAGCATCAATTTTCTAGCTTTATCCTCGTGTTACTCTCTTGTCAGCTTTTTTTTACACAGGGTTTGACAAGGTTAAGGATCCCTAGCTTTATTGACAGCTATTTAAAGGTTAAGGATTCCTAACTTCATTGGCAAGCTAAGAGCTGTTACCTACATCAGCTCATTTGAAAGCATTTTTATTGTTATGAGACATACAAGTAGGAAACAGGATGAAGTTGGAGCCATCTGTGGGCCAGCATTTTCATTTGATCAACTGACTTTATCTCGTTGACATCATTATCCTGTACGAATGTGTTCCATACTCGAGTCATCCTGGGTATGTATGATCTCAGATGGAGTGATGTTCTGGAGAAGGGTGAAGTTGCTGCTTTCTGCCCGTCTTGTGGCATAAAAGCTTGTTTCACGCTGTCCTCGAAGTGGATCCAAGTGTGGTATTTTGACAATATTGGCCTTGTACATAACAGTAAGGCCACCCACATCCCTCCTATGTTGAAGGCTCTGCTGAAATGACAGATCTATCCAGGATGGGTCCAGGCGAGAGATGAGACGTCTTGCTCTGTTCTCTACTCTGTCAAGCAGACGCGGATGAGAGGGGGCAGGCAAACCAAGAAAGTGGAGCATACTCAAGGTGCGAGCGTACTTGTGCCTCGTACAGGATCTTGCAACCCCTACTGTCAAGCAGATGGGAAATACGGCGAAGTGCTGTAAGCTTCCTGGCTGCCTTGTTTGCAAGATTTACAACTTGGTTCTTCATGGTTAGTTTGGAGTCAAATTTCACCCCAAGGATATCAACTTCTTCTCCAGGTGCCAACATCCTCCCATTCATCCTTACTACTGCACTAGCATTACCATCATGGTGCCTAGAGACGATCATTTGCGTTTTCTCAGGTGCAAATGTTACTTGCCATCTATTTCCCCAAGCTGATATAGCTCTCAGCTGGTGATTGACGTAGCTAGAGCAGCTGGCATTTCTTCTCTTGGATAAGTGAATGTCAGTGTACAGTCGTCTGCATATGCATGTGATTCTGGGATGAGATGAAGAAGGTCGTTGAAGTAGACATTCCATAACAATGGACCCAGCACGCTTCCTTGTGGAACACTTGCCCCAATAGGATGTCTTGCTGATTCCGTTCCATTGAGAACTACACTTAGAGATCTACCATGAAGGTAGTCACTGAGGAGACATAGCGTAGAGCCTGCAATTCCCAGTGCTTGAAGTTTTGCTAAGAGGCCCTGGTGCCACACCCGGTCGAAAGCGCCAGCAATGTCCAGTGCTACCACACAGCTGACTTTGGATTCATCCAGTGACTGGTGCCACTTAGTGGAGAGGTTTAATAACAGATCAGCAGCAGAGTAACCTTTCCTGAAGCCATATTGACGATCACAAAGTAGTGAGTGATAGTCAAAAAACTCTGTCATTTGTCTTGAGATTATTGTCTCAAGGATCTTACCAGTGATTGACAGGAGTGACACTGGTCTTTCTCCTCCTCCTCCTCCTCCTCTCTCTCTCTCTCTCTCTCTCTCTCTCTCTCTCACTTTCTCTCTCTCCTTCTCCCCCCTCCCTCCCCCTCTCCTTCCCCTCTCTACCCACTTTACGTAACTCTCGGTCTCAGCAACGAAAATCTTTTACATCAACTAATTCTGCTTTCTTCATTATATATACCCTCGCAATTTTTCCTCGCCGACACCTCTTCCCTCGCAAATTCTCACTACGCCCTCGTTATCCTATATTATGAGTTGCACCCTCCTCCTCCTCCTCCTTCTCTGCCATCCATTATGCATCTTTCCGTTTCGTTATACATTCTTCTTTGGTGTTGTTTTCTCCTACTTACACACCCCTGCGTCAGTCGTGTTTATCAGTACTTCTTTCCTATTTTCGATTTCTCTCTCTCTCTCTCTCTCTCTCTCTCTCTCTCTCTCTCTCTCTCTCTCACTCTCTCTCTCTCTCTCTCTCTCTCTCTCTCTCTCTCTCTCTCTCTCTCTCTCTCTCTCTCTCACCTCCTCACTCCTCTCTCTCCTCACTCTCTCACTCTCCCCTCACTCTCTCTCACTCTCTCACTCTCTCTCACTCTCTCTCACTCTCACTCTCTCACTCTCTCTCTCTTCCTCCTTGATTCTCCTTTGTGTTCATAATTATCCTCCATTCTTTCGGGGACAACATTTTACGAAGTGAATTTTTAGAGGCAGTGTTTTTCGGAAGACGGAATAGAGACGGATGAAAGAAATTACAGAATTTGATGAAGCGCTTCCCCATACCGTCTTCATCTCTCTTTCTTTCATCCCCTCACCCCTTACCCCACCGTCTTCCCTCTTTCCTCTCCTTCTGTACACAGGAAAAAAATCTCTATTTATCCTCCTCCTCCCTTCCACTCATTCCCCAACCTCCATCTTTACAATCCTCCCCTCCCTCCCCAACAATTCTCCCTCCCCACCATTACATCACAGGTCAATCAATTTCACGTTCCAATAGTATCTGGATATTCCATTACGCATTCAATAAAAACTCACACAAGGATTGGCATATAATTTTCTGTGCATATTTTAACCCAAATATAAGTGGGATATTTTGTATGTTTTGCTGGGTTTAAATATTAGAGAGAGAGAGAGAGAGAGAGAGAGAGAGAGAGAGAGAGAGAGAGAGAGGGAGGGAGAGAGAGAGAATAACAAGCTTTGAAGATACAGACAGAATAAAACAGGAGTCGAGGAATGGGTGAGAATTGGGGAACAATTACAAGTCTCTCTCTCTTTAGACATAAATTGTCTTCCCACCTTTCCTTTTCGTCCTTCCATCTCTTCCACTCCTGCTCCTGCTCCTCCTCCTCATCCTGCTCCTCCTGCTCCTCCTCCTCCACGTGACACAAAGCCCTCCATCCACACGCTACATCTCCAGTGATTACTGTAATACATATTTTTATTTATTTTTATATAGAGTAAAAATCTATATTACGTACACGAACGTTGTTTTCATTTTTACGCTACCGAATGTGTGTATATTTTTATAGGTGGTCACGTATATAATTTGGCGTTCAGATGTGAACGCAAGAGAACGTGATGACGGGTTATTTTCCGGGAGTTAAAAAAATTATAAGTCGAAATTCTTTTGTCGCTTCTGCTGTCGATCGCCGTCTGGGGCGAGACAGGCAAGCAGACAGACGGACGGACGGACTGACACAGGCAGACATACTCAGACTGGTAAGCAGATAGCATGTGAAGACAATACTACATATACACGTACACACAGACAAACTGAAAAAAAAACAAATGTGGATGTGCACATATGCAGGCAAGCAAACGTACACACACACACACACACACACACACACACGCGCACACACACACACACACAGGCACATTTTAATTTATAATTTTGTTCACTAACTTGCAGCAATTCGCCGAGTCTACTAATTTACTCCTGCATTTGTAGGTTAATGGTGTGTCAAAAATTGGACGGAAAAAAAAATGACCGTGTGCATGTCAGAGAAATATGACCACAAAATTTTTATTTATGCTTTCCTGGCCTATATAAATTTTAATGGTGCTGTATTGCTTATATAAATTTTAGGATAATGTTACCTGTAGCGTAATATTGTTATGCTGAAGGTTACCTGAAGTCGATCTTGGGGGGGTCACCGCCCCAAACGCCAAAACGATAGCCCAGTCGACCAGGCTGTCGGTGCTAGCCACAGGTACTCCACCTTAGGCGCTACATCCCAGCGGCTTGGGAACTGACCCGAGGAGCTTATCAAATTCCTTCTTGGGAATTTGATGGTAATTCTGATGGTAATTCCCCTTATGTAGGAAATGAAGAGTCTTGGTTCCTTTACACTTTGTTTTATCTCTCAGTATACTCAAAATACCTCTGTTTTTAATGGGGTGTATTTTGTACCGTCAGTCAAGCCTCTTGCACCGTCAGCTACCATTTCCTCTAGAATTTTCTAGCTGTAAATTATGATAAATCTATAGATGGTGTTTTGTTCGTCAGGAAACAATACAATGTCTCCTGACGATGACAAGAATTCTTGTTATATTACAAGTAAGTCTCCTGACATATGTTTAGTTTTCTAACGTTGTTTCCGGTGACAATGAACATTTAATGCTGCTTTAAATTAGTTTAGTAGAGTTTATTTAAAGTAAGATTAGTTCCTTGTGTGGATCCCCCCCCTCTCTTTCCTCCTCTCTCTCTCTCTCTCTCTCTCTCTCTCTCTCTCTCTCTCTCTCTCTCTCTCTCTCTCTCTCTCTCTCTCTATATATATATATATATATATATATATATATTATATATATAATATATACATTATATATATATACATACATATATATAATATATATATATATATTATGTATATGTATGTAGATATATATATATATGTATATGTATGTAGATATATATGTATATGTAGATATATATATATATGTATATGTATGTAGATATATATATTATATGTATGTAGATATATATATATGTATATGTATGTAGATATATATATATGTATATGTATGTAGATATATATATATGTATATGTATGTAGATATATATATGTATATGTATGTAGATATATATATATATATGTATATATATATATATATATGTATATATATATATATGTATATATATATATATTTATATATATATATATGTATATATATATATATATATATATATATATATATATATATATATATATATATATATATATATATATATATATATATATATATATATATATATATATATATATATATATATACATATATATATATCTGCATACATATACATACATATATATATATCTACATACATATACATACATATATATATATCTACATATACATACATATATATATATCTACATATACATACATATATATATATCTACATACATATACATACATATATATATATCTACATACATATACATACATATATATATATCTACATACATATACATATATATATATATCTACATACATATACATACATATATATATATCTACATACATATACATACATATATATCTACATACATATACATACATATATATATATCTACATACATATACATATATATATATATATATCTACATTTATATACATATATATATATATATATATATATATATATCTACATACATATACATAATATATACTTAATAAAGTTGTCTAACTGTTGCATATGTGTCTTACCTAACAACCTGTCGGTATTGTATACCATTTTGATGTTCATCCTGTCAGACACGGCAACACATGGCATCTTGGTACAGAAAACACCTTGGACAAACTTTTCAAGTGAAAAAGGGTTGGATCTGAGAGGGACATGACCTCTCACTGGCCACATTTTCACTACTACTACTACTCTGCACCTCTCTATGTATATATATATATATATATATATATATATATATATATATATATATATATATATAGGTAGGGGGTGTGTGGACCAGGTGTTTACAGTGAAACATATAAGTGAACAGTATTTAGATAAGGCTAAAGAGGTCTTTGTGGCATTTATGGATTTGGAAAAGGCGTATGACAGGGTGGATAGGGGGGCAATGTGGCAGATGTTGCAGGTGTATGGTGTAGGAGGTAGGTTACTGAAAGCAGTGAAGAGTTTTTACGAGGATAGTGAGGCTCAAGTTAGAGTACATAGGAAAGAGGGAAATTATTTCCCAGTAAAAGTAGGCCTTAGACAAGGATGTGTGATGTCACCGTGGTTGTTTAATATATTTATAGATGGGGTTGTAAGAGAAGTAAATGCGAGGGTCTTGACAAGAGGCGTGGAGTTAAAAGATAAAGAATCACACATAAAGTGGGAGTTGTCACAGTTGCTCTTTGCTGATGACACTGTGCTCTTGGGAGATTCTGAAGAGAAGTTGCAGAGATTGGTGGATGAATTTGGTAGGGTGTGCAAAAGAAGAAAATTAAAAGTGAATACAGGAAAGAGTAATGTTATGAGGATAACAAAAATATTAGGTGATGAAAGATTGGATATCAGATTGGAGGGAGAGAGTATGGAGGAGGTGAATGTATTCAGATATTTGGGAGTGGATGTGTCAGCGGATGGGTCTATGAAGGATGAGGTGAATCATAGAATTGATGAGGGGAAAAGGGTGAGTGGTGCACTTAGGAGTC